>NW_018408638.1:881726-983442 GCF_002113885.1 Mizuhopecten yessoensis
CTTGTATACACCAGCCGCTTCCCTCGATCTGTACTAACAACAAGACTAACAGACAACTACAGACTTGTATACACCAGTCGCTTCCCTCGATCTGTATACTAACAACAAGACTAACAGACAACTACAGACTTGCATACACCAGCCGCTTCCCTCAAACAGTACTTACAACAAGACTAACAGACATCTATAGACTTGTATACACCAGCCGCTTCCCTCGATCTACACTAACAACAATACTGAAGGGAACGGCTTACTACTACGTTGTACGTTATGTATGACGATTTCGATTTTACGATCTCCAACTTTCAATTTTCTTGAAAACAACATCCGAAGTTTCCCTACAGGTTTTCATGCTACAGTTACGCTCATTAGCGCGCCTTGTGGTTTCGCTTTACTGCCTCGGTTCTCTCGTAGAGGACGATTTGCATGGCGTGTGTCGTCGATAAAGCAGAAAACACTAATCCTTCCTGAGCACCTGGTCTTTTTTCCCTAAACGCCAATACTCCGAGCTTGAATTACGGGTTTGTTTAAACTTCAGTATGCTTCAAATATGTTTTTATCAAAATTTAATCGAGGACATTAACAAGTTATTAAATGGTTTTCATCAAATCGATATTATATGTTCTCAAAGCAATCGTATGGCGGGGAACTCACAAAATAGAGTACGGTTTTCAATTTTGTCGTTTGTCTTATATTTTATTGCTATTTTCACATACTGCATTTTACACACATAAACTGGTTGTCTAGAGGTCGCCAGATTATCCCTCCAGAGCTGGCATCACTAACTTTGCTGATGTAGATATCCTTTTTACTAAAGCTCACGACTCACAGGGTAATTTCATTGTCATTTGCTGCGTTGATACACACAGCTTCTGGTGTTGTCTTACTGAGCTACCTGCGATAACCTAGTCCTATCGGCTGATCTCGCATGTATTGTAGTAGGTAAACAAAAGTAGATGTAGTAAGTTGCGTTCTGACATAGATGATAAGGAAGAGTGACACGCCAGACGATAATCCCGGTCGTTGGCTACTAAGGATTATGTATGATGTCGTATTAGCTGGTTAACAACAAAGCGAGCCTCATAGCAACCCACCTGCATCCCTTGGCATTAACTTCCCAGGTTATACCCAAATGTTTTATGCTAGACCATTTTGTACAATTTTGTTGTTGTTGATCTTTGTCTATAAACTTATTTAGCGGGGAAAATGGCTTGCATCCAGCAAGTTAAAGGCTTACTATTTAAATACGATTCGTGCACAAACGAGACATATTTTCTATAACGTTGCTCGAAGCATGGCCACAGAAGCATCAATTGGTCAGTTTTGTGGGCCTGACTGACAATGAACTCGAAACGTCTGTATTAGATGATGAAGTTATTACATTTTTTATTATTTTATTATCCAGATTCTTCGAGCGTTTCCCCGCCTATAAGGAGAATTTCTCGGATATTAAAGATTTGCAGACGGACGATGCTATGCGTGAAAGCCTCGAATTTGAGACGAGGGCGGTCGACATTTTCCAAATGTTTGATGACGTCATCGCTAACCTAGAAAGTGTTGATATAGGATTAGAAGAGATCCATCGGGTTGCTGCATCAGGTTCCATGACAGTTGTTATGGTCAAGGTATGCTTAAGAAATGATTAACTTATCACTTCTCTACAGCACATTTCATGGTTAATGGCGGCAAAATTTGATTGTCAGGCGGACAATGATAGGTATTTAGGGAAACTAGAAAATCATTTCTCTTCTTCCTTAATGTTTGTTTTGTAATAGAAGTAAAACGTTCATGTCTTTATCACATAATCGGGGTTTTTCTTGCTTTGTTTATTCCCCATTTAAACTAACTTAGTATTACGTCTAAAACTGATTTTGAGTACTAGTTTGATGTATAAGGAAGTAACGCCAGTATGGTGTAATGTTTTGACAGGATATGAAGTCAACCTTTATGGAGACATTGCGTCACAACCTGAGCGACAGACTGACAGACACAACCTCGGAAAACTTCAACATGTTGTATGACTTCATAGTGGCTGAAATGGAAAAGGCGTGTTGATACAGGCTTAAGTAGCGGTGCAACTATCCCCGCTTGTTAGTTTTGACCAAAGCGACCTAAGCGTCAAAGCTGCTTTACTGAAAACAGCGACGGAGAGAAATACATACTAGTAATTAGACAGGTAAAAAAACAACGACCTTCTCGTACCAGGTTAGAATGCGACCTTCTCGCGCCAGTTAGCTAATTGCTTCAATATTTTCAACTTCGTAAGTAGTTCCCAACTTATTGCTCAACAAATGTACACGTTATTAGTGGTTCTTAAATCATGTAAATGTGTGATTATGTAAATGTGTAAGTCGTTCAGGTTGGTTTGTAAACAGAAAGATTTGTCTGTATATAAATGAATTCGCATTTACAAAATCATGGTTATCTGTTAACTTTATATGTACACATTTTAACGGTGGTCTTATTTAAGCGCCTTTAATATCCTATAGGTCGCTAATATTTGAGTGTGCTAAAACGAGTACCCCTACGGTATATGAAGTTGGGGTTTACTTTATATACAGTCATGGTTTTGTAAACATAAAATTGTAAATCTCAAGTAAAACATATGTAAGTAAATGGTTTCGTATATATAAAGAAATGGTATTAGACTGCTTTCTCTATATTGCTGTGTGAATTGTCGACAATTTGATGACATTTTATTTCTATAACGTGATATCATACATGTCATTTATTTAGTTCAAGCCATTTACGAGGATGATAAAAGATTGAATGAACACGAATAAATTGCTACATAAAAAAAAAAAAATTGTTGGAGCTCGA
Organism: Mizuhopecten yessoensis; assembly: GCF_002113885.1. Classification (NCBI taxonomy): domain Eukaryota; kingdom Metazoa; phylum Mollusca; class Bivalvia; order Pectinida; family Pectinidae; genus Mizuhopecten; species Mizuhopecten yessoensis. The sequence goes on from NW_018408638.1 coordinate 884,547, forward strand.
ATCTCATTGCAAGAGAAAATAAAAAGTATGAGAAACCAATCCTCACAGACGATTTTTTTTCTGGGTTTATACTCAATTTTCTACAAGTGCACAGCCGGTTTGACATTAAAAAACCAAACACGAGGAAAACCCAATCTGGTCTCAGTGTGTGTTATAAAATGTGTCCTGCGCGCAATTATGGGATGGAGATATTGATGTGTATTTGTGTTTAAAGACATATGCAGATAATCGATTTTAAAGTTTGCTCACTTTGAAATACTTAAAAATCATTATATTACATGTCTAAATATTGACTGTGTCTTTCTTCGGCTGCCAGTCTTTGTCTTCTAATGCAGACATTCGTTGGAAAACGTTCACCTTTATAGCAAAGTATTGTATCGAGTTAATAAAACGTTCACCTTTATAGCAAAGCACTGTATCGAGTTAATAAGACGTTGACCTTTATAGCAAAGCACTGTATCGAGTTAATAAAACGTTGACCTTTAGAGCAAAGTATTGTATCGAGTTAATAAAACGTTCACTTCTATAGCAAAGTATTGTATCGAGTTAATAAAACGTTGACCTTTAGAGCAAAGTATTGTATCGAGTTAATAAAACGTTGACCTTTATAGCAAAGCACTGTATCGAGTTAATAAAACGTTCACCTTTATAGCAAAGTATTGTATCGAGTTAATAAAACGTTCACCTTTATAGCAAAGTATTGTATCGAGTTAATAAAACGTTCACCTTTATAGCAAAGTATTGTATCGAGTTAATAAAACGTTCACCTTTATAGCAAAGTATTGTATCGAGTTAATAAAACGTTCACCTTTATAGCAAAGTATTGTATCGAGTTAATAAAACGTTCACCTTTATAGCAAAGTATTGTATCGAGTTAATAAAACGTTCACCTTTATAGCAAAGCACTGTATCGAGTTAATAAAACGTTCACCTTTATAGCAAAGCACTGTATCGAGTTAATAAAACGTTCACCTTTATAGCAAAGTAATGTATCGGGTTAATAAAACGTTCACCTTTATAGCAAAGCACTGTATCGAGCTAATAAAACGTTCACCTTTATAGCAAAGTAATGTATCGGGTTAATAAAACGTTCACCTTTATAGCAAAGCACTGTATCGAGCTAATAAAACGTTCACCTTTATCGCAAAGCACTGTATCGACTAACTGTTAACGTTAATCAGTGTGTGTGAGGTGGTTATTAATTGGACGGATACAGACAGCAACGTAAGACTATTTCATTTCTTCTACCCTAGTACACATCTGTCGCGTAGTTAGTATACATGTTTTATTTTATATACAATATCTATTCAACAGTACATTATATATTAAAACACTGTTAATAGATTTGTTTTCCTTGATTTATCTAATTGCAGTATCATTATAACTTTACCTCCGTATGTATGTTACTGGAAGCAAAACTATTTACATGCATGTTAACTATGTATGTATATTACATTTGATAGGTATATATATATATATATATATATATATACATTACGATATCGTTTCCTTGTGTGACGATTTGTTCAGAATATGGCATCAGTTATATTATGTGCATAATCAATGTTATTTTATTTAAATGCTTGTGAGATTCATATCCCTTGGAGCACAAGACGGAAGTTTAAGCTAAATTATTATTGCAAAATTTGGCGATAGCGTATTTCTGATATATAGATGCTCAAAAACAAAAATAAAAGCTAAATGAATACGAAACATGTGGGTGTTTTTGTTTTAATTCTGAAATGTTTTGTTTTTCGATATAAATATGAAGCCAACAGCGACGGATTGTACATAACAACTGGTTTACCCAGTAATGCCACAAAAGGCATCCTCGATATCCAGGGGTTACGCTCACTTTCGCTCTCTACACCCCTGGAATATGTAATAGCAAGATTTTAGGCTCAGTGTGCGCCATCCTGTTGATGAGACGAGAAGACTAGTTCGATCCTTTGATATACATCAAAAGAATCTCGCGGTCATGTAACGGTAAAAATTGACAGGCTTTGAAGTCGGGCTGGTATCAGCATAGCGATTGGTCAGTTTTTTTTTACCTGAGACCAATCAAAGAGCTTTCTTCGTGCCTTAAATTTTGCTATGACATATTCCAGGGGTGTAGAGAGCGAGTATACGCGTAACTCCTGGATATCAAGGATGCACAAAAAGCGGTGTTCGTTGACACTAATGGATAGTAACAACCTACTTTGTTGACTTTACAAATGTGACAGAGTAGCTGATAGTACTAGTTCTATCAAAGAACATGTATTGTCCTTTAAGTGTTTATCGATCATATGTTCATTTATTGATGTCATTGTATTAATTTAAGTTCCAGAAGAACGTTCTAATGCAGCAGCTCCATTGTGTGTGTAGTATCGTACTGCTTTACTCTTAGTTATGGTAGCTCCGAGATAAACAAAGTTTAACACACTGAGATTATTTATCGGTAAAATGGTCTGTTAGCATTATACATGTGTGTGTTTTAAACAGGGAAGGGAACTATAGCAAAATCGTTGATATTAAATGCTAATTAAGTAAATTCTAGATTGATATCGCAATAATAATTCAGAAAAGCTCGTGTATGTTGATAGCCATTTCTTTCTGTTTTTGTGTGTTCTAATATTGATGCAAATCACCGTCACATTTCATGTCGTGTACTCTGGTATTTTGGTCTGGACGGTTCTAACATGTCTGCATTTCTAGTGTCAACATGTCAAACTTATATTTTGATGATATGAATTATGGCTATTCCCTTTTTTATCTTTGTCTCAAAATTATCTTAGATAAGTCTCTAATACCCTAGAACTTGCTCTAGTAAAAACATACACATTCTCGTTTAATTGTATTGTATGAACTGATAAAGAACTTGTAATTTTTCCATTGGTTAAAGTGTGTGGTATTCATTGTTTTTCGGCATAAGTAGGTAATAGATAAATAAATAAATATACAACATTTGATATTAGCGCTCTATCTAGTTAGAATAAGCCACTCTAAAGCGCTTTACAGTACATAGATATACAATTTTATACAATCAATACAATTAGCATATACATTAATCAATACAATATTTTGAGGAAATCGCAGGAGCTGCCTTATCAGGCACTAATTACTATTACTATGCCACCTGGCTAATACTTCCCTATGTGTGTATGCCTGTGTGTGCTCGAGATGTATTGTTTACTGAATAATGAATAGAATATGACAGCTTATCAGGTGGCTTACCGAATACATCCTCACTTGTGTTTATAAATAAGCGACTGAGACATGTATTAGTGTATAGATTTACTAGTCAACTACCTACATCGTCATCGTCTGAAAATGTGATGTGTTTTGCACCTATTCCCCGGGATATGCCTCATTGGTTAAACTCTTCACGAGCAAAACCTTTGGGTCATAGACTTAGTAATGAATCATACATCATGAACGTCTAGTCGCGTGTCGATTCAACAAATACTTACACGTCCGTAACCAAAGTTACGTATTGTGGTCAAGTTAGGATGTGAAGCAGTATAACGACGAGGGACAAATACTTAATCTTTATATCAACGATATCTTTATCGAGAACAAATATCTTAAATGATTGATCGTTCAAGTTTGGACTGCCACGTAAGGAAATGAGTACCTTGCAAGAGGCAAGCGATGTAATTTCTGTCAATATATATATAAAAAAAAGCAAATGTGTGTGGTCACTGATTTTAGTCAAACAAAGTCCGAGTTTCCTCTGGCCCTGACACCAGACTTAGACATTTTGACAGATAGACCTACCTGTCAAAATATCTAAGTCTGGTGCCTGTCAAAATGTCAAAGTCTGGTGTCAGGGCCAGAGGAAACTCGGGCTAGTCAAACAACAACTATGCTGGTCGATGATATAAATAATGTAGATTTTTTATTTATTTTGCTTCATTCAATAAATCACAATCATTAAAATCTAACATAAACCAATATGCACATTTGCTCTTTCTCCATGTCCGAATGTTTATACACTACATGTTTATACACTACATGTTTATACATTACATGTTTATACACTACATGTTTATATACATTACATGTTTATACACTACATGTTTATATACATTACATGTTTATACACTACATGTTTATATACATTACATGTTTATACACTACATGTTTATATACATTACATGTTTATACACTACATGTTTATATACATTACATGTTTATACACTACATGTTTATATACATTACATGTTTATACACTACATGTTTATATACATTACATGTTTATACACTACATGTTTATATACATTACATGTTTATACACTACATGTTTATATACATTACATGTTTATACACTACATGTTTATATACATTACATGTTTATACACTACATGTTTATATACATTACATGTTTATACACTACATGTTTATATACATTACATGTTTATACACTACATGTTTATATACATTACATGTTTATACACTACATGTTTATATACATTACATGTTTATACACTACATGTTTATATACATTACATGTTTATACACTACATGTTTATATACATTACATGTTTATACACTACATGTTTATATACATTACATGTTTATACACTACATGTTTATATACATTACATGTTTATACACTACATGTTTATATACATTACATGTTTATACACTACATGTTTATATACATTACATGTTTATACACTACATGTTTATATACATTACATGTTTATACACTACATGTTTATATACATTACATGTTTATACACTACATGTTTATATACATTACATGTTTATACACTACATGTTTATATACATTACATGTTTATACACTACATGTTTATATACATTACATGTTTATACACTACATGTTTATATACATTACATGTTTATACACTACATGTTTATATACATTACATGTTTATACACTACATGTTTATATACATAACATGTTTATACACTACATGTTTATATACATTACATGTTTATACACTACATGTTTATATACATTACATGTTTATACACTACATGTTTATATACATTACATGTTTATACACTACATGTTTATATACATTACATGTTTATACACTACATGTTTATATACATTACATGTTTATACACTACATGTTTATATACATTACATGTTTATACACTACATGTTTATATACATTACATGTTTATACACTACATGTTTATATACATTACATGTTTATACACTACATGTTTATATACATTACATGTTTATACACTACATGTTTATATACATAACATGTTTATACACTACATGTTTATATACATTACATGTTTATACACTACATGTTTATATACATTACATGTTTATACACTACATGTTTATATACATTACATGTTTATACACTACATGTTTATATACATTACATGTTTATACACTACATGTTTATACACATTACATGTTTATATGCATTACATGTTTATACACTACATGTTTATATGCATTACATGTTTATATATATTACATGTTTATACATTACATGTTTATACACTACATGTTTATACACTACATGTTTATACACTACATGTTTATATACATTACATGTTTATACACTACATGTTTATACACATTACATGTTTATATGCATTACATGTTTATACACTACATGTTTATATGCATTACATGTTTATATATATTACATGTTTATACATTACATGTTTATACACTACATGTTTATACACTACATGTTTATATACATTACATGTTTATATACATTACATGTTTATACATTACATGTTTATACATTACATGTTTATACACTACATGTTTATACACGACATGTTTATACACTACATGTTTATATACATTACATGTTTATACACTACATGTTTATACACATTACATGTTTATATGCATTACATGTTTATATACATTACATGTTTATATACATTACATGTTTATACATTACATGTTTATACATTACATGTTTATACACGACATGTTTATACACTAGATGTTTATACACGACATGTTTATACACTACACACTAAAGACATTAACTCACCCATGCAGCCCTTTGCAACAAGACAAACATCTACATTTGTGTTTGGTATATGTAGATACGCAAATGCTTCATATTGAACATATCAACATATATATATATATATAAAACAATGACAGCACCATTATTTAGTTGTATATTAATTAGCATATTTCGAAATAGAATCGTCCTGTATCAGCGCTAAGGAATCGCAAAGCCTCGATATAGTTAACACTCGATCGAGATGGACTATTAATGGTTATCAAAACCCCAAAACTCACACAAGATACATGTGATATCCTGTATTTTATTGAGTCATGTATCCAGAATGCAGAGCCAGATTTAAAACGCCAGACATCAGTAGCCTCAATCTTTAACAATGCCTGACATGAGTATATCAAAGTTAAGGTAACATCAGTATCCATTAACATCATTAAAATTACCTACCATCATTACAAATATATACAAGAAAAAAACCCAATGAAATTTAATAACTCTACTAAAACTAACTAGAACTCTACTCGACGTGTCTTATTTCATGCTGATCAATGTTATCATGAAAACAGACAGGATACATTATATTATGTACCACGTGAGTTGTCCCCTCAGTACCTGTTGTTATTTCTTTTCTTTGTGTCTTCTCAGTTCATGGTTTCTTTTGGTTTTGTTGTCCTCTCAGTACCTGTTGCTGTCGTTTCCTTTTGATGTCTCCTCAGTACCTGTTATTTCTTACCTTTTGTTGTCGCCTCAGTATCTGTTGCTGTCGTTTCCTATTGTTGTCTCCTCAGTACCTCATGATGTCGGTTCCTTTTGATGTCTCCTCAGTACCTGTTGTTATTTCTTACCTTTTGTTGTCCCCTCAGTACCTGTTGCTGTCGTTACCTTTTGTTGTCCCCTCAGTACCTGTTGCTGTCGTTTCCTTTTGTTGTCCCCTCAGTACCTGTTGCTGTCGTTTCCTATTGTTGTCTCCTCAGTACCTCATGATGTCGGTTCGTTTTGTTGTCCCCTCAGTATCTGTTGCTGTCGTTTCATATTGTTGTCCCCTCAGTACCTCATGATGTCGGTTCCTTTTGTTGTCCCCTCAGTACCTGTTGCTGTCGTTTCCTATTGTTGTCCCCGCAGTACCTCTTGATGTCGGTTCCTTTTGTTGTCCCCTCAGTATCTGTAGCTGTCGTTTCCTATTGTTGTCCCCTCATTACCTCTTGATTTCGGTTCCTTTTGGTGTCCCCTCAGTACCTGTTGCTGTCGTTTCCTTTTGATGTCTCCTCAGTACCTGTTGCTCTCGTTTTCTTTTGTTGTCCCCTCAGTATCTGTTGCTGTCGTTTCCTATCGTTGTCCCCTCAGTACCTCTTGATGTCGGTTCCTTTTGTTGTCCCCTCAGTACCTCTTGATGTCGGTTCCTTTTGTTGTCGCCTCAGTACCTGTTGTTATTTCTTACCTTTTGTTGGTTCCTCAGTACCTGTTGCTGTCGTTTCCTTTTGTTGGTTCCTCAGTACCTGTTGCTGTTGTTTTCTTTTGTTGTCCCCTCAGTACCTGCTGCTGTCGTTTCCTATCGTTGTCCCCTCAGTACCTCTTGATGTCGGTTCCTTTTGTTCTCCCCTCAGTACCTCATGATGTCGGTTCCTTTTGTTGTCGCCTCAGTACCTGTTGCTGTCGTTTCCTTTTGATGTCTCCTCAGTACCTGTTGTTATTTCTTACCTTTTGTTGTCTCCTCAGTACCTGTTGCTGTTGTTTTCTTTTGTTGTCCCCTCAGTACCTGTTGTTGTCGTTCCTTTCCTTTTGGCGTATCCTTAGTTCCTGGTGTTGTCTTTCCTTTCGTTTTTGTGTCTATTTAGTTCTTAGTGTTTTTCTTTTTGACTTCGTGATATTGAGTGTGTGCGGTATGGTATTTTCCCTTTTATCAATATCCAGAATTAGTGTAACCTAAGTATAGTATTAGTAATGACATCACAAAGCGTTTTTAATTTTACGAACCGAATGAGGCATACCATCCTCGCCACATGTATTGAACACGCTCAGTAGCCAGTTAATATGTCAGTTGTCACAAGCACATATCTAAAATTTCGAACAAATGTTTACTTATAATTTTTAATTCATTTATAGCTGACAATGAACTTGGGAATATTACGTTAAATGTTACGCTGTACGAGTCTCTGTGTTGGTAAAAATTACCGTAATTATATGTATAGACGAACAAATTGTACATTGATTATAAAATAGATTAAAGCACACAAACTCGTACCTCAAAGTCATTACTAAAAACCGAATAAACAGGAAGAGAGGAGACACCAGAGGCAATAGGACGTCACCGTTTACTCTGACGATACCCAGACAGAACCAGGAAAGTATGTCGGTTAACATCAACCTAACACAAAGTGAACAACTGTTTAATCATACAAGTCACTGGAACCTCATAGTTCGTAAAAAAAAAGAGTACCGAAGTGCCAATTAAATCGTAATTGAAGGCAAAATCGATAAATCTAGGGCAGAATATGAGCGTAAAAAAAATATTTACATTATGACTCTTTAAAAGTGCAAAAGAAAACAAGACCATGTGTTCCGTTAGGATAAGCGTCTTCTGTTTCATCGACGACACTTGCCATCTAAATGTTGGTCAAATTCAAGTAAAGTTACGTCCCTAAAGTTAGAACCGATGAAGTTTAAAAGAAACAATGCACACTTACATTTATGAGCATAATAAAAAAAAAAACATTGACCTTCTTATCCAAAGAAATAGTATATTTCCCGGTGAAATCATAAAACGTGTCCATGGTCTTCGCTACTTGCATCTCTCGAAGTCCTATGTTGTAAGTTTGTCCGTCAGAAGTCGACATCTACCAAGGAAATCATGATATTCAGAGTAAGCAAATATTGAATCAACATATAAGCTGTGGGGTGATCACAGACCGAGAGACAGAATCTCGAATAATTCTGAATTGTGTTTAACAATAGGTATATCATACTTGTGTGAGCGGTCAAAGACATGAATATCATTTAGGAACTTTAAGAATAGAGGTTTGGCAAATATGGCGATTGATCGACTTCCTGTTTATCAGGGTGTGTTCGGTATTGAAAATAAGGTTTTTAGTGTGAGTTAGTAGATAGTTCTTAGCTTGGATTGTCGGCAGCTTTAACATGTGATATAGCGTGGCAGAACCTCTATTATCCAACGACACGCCCGTGAGCTGTTCCACGTACTAACACACCAGACCAGCATGGGATTGTCATTGAGGTGGCCACCGTTACAATACAAGTAAAGAAGCACCGTTTTATGAGACGTGATGTGATTAAAAGGGGAAAAATGTTTCCGTTGCGGATCTAAATTTGAAATAAAGTTACAAGAATATTTTGAAACGCAGAACGTAAAAAGCTATGCATATATATCTGACCGGGGTCGCTAGCGTGACTTTATGGATATATATATATATAAGTTGGCATTACCAAAGTCAAAACAATCCTATTACTAGGAATCCTAGGTTTACGTTTGTGTCTGTTAAGTGGTAATAATGCTCTCTGCAAATGTTTGAAATAGATAGACATGAACATATTCTTATCATAGACCTTTTATCTGCATGTGATGTGGGGGATAAAACATACTAATTCCGCAATCATGCATTTATTTGTGCGGTGGTAAAAATGAAGCATTTTTCTATTAGCTGTTGAAGCAGTCTCATCATGGTGTGATATCAACTTGATTTATTCCAGTTGCAATGCGGTTTTGACTTGTATTTGCTTTTATAGCAAACCTTACCGAGGAAATGATGGGTAATTCCAAAGGTAAGGCCAGTGAGAGTAACGCCGGTCAGGCCGCCTCGGCAGAACTTCCCGTGTCTAACACTGCCGCTAAGAAGGTGGACCCGAGGCTACCCTTTGGTACCTACCGACAACAGTTCAACACGGTCAACGCGTGGAAACCATTGATGAGGACGCTCGAAAAAAGTGCCAAAGAAAATCTCATCAGGTAGGGAGACATGATTACTTCTTTTCACTAAAAGATATTCAAAAGAAACGTTTAAAAACTTTCATTGACACCAAGTATTTGCCATTTTGATCATTGTAATAAATGAAGGCAATCAGTACACGTGGTACTCCTCAACGAAAAGAATTCATAGGCGCTCCTAAATCAAGAGAGACAGATCTGCAGTAATGAATGAATTCATTTGTGGATATTACAAATTTTACACCTTTCTGTTTTCCAGATTCATCAAGAAATACCCTCACTACAAAGACTGCTTCCCGAACGCCAAGAATATTGAGAAAGAAGAGACAATGAGAGCCAGTCTTGAGTTTGGGATCGATGCCATGGGAACATTTCAGGTGTTCGATGACGTAATAAGTAACCTAGAGGAGGTCGATGTAGCCATCAAGAAGATCAAAAGAACCGCCAAGATAGGCCTCATGTCTTTGGACATGATAAAGGCAAGTAAGAATGGTCATCATAATGATCTTGTATGGAAATATGATATTTATTTGTGTGATAGGAAGGTCTGTGGTTTGGATTATGCTCATCAGTTTTTTCAATGCTCTCCATGTAAATCTTTCCTTTGTTGATATTTTGCCCAGCTTTATCGATATTAAGTTCACATCATGATTTTGTTGATACTTAGGTATTCCTGGGTTGTTTTCTGTAGAATCATCAGACCATTCTAACGTGAAAAGTGTGATGATACTAGTGGTCCTGACTGTGCGAGATACCATACCAAACTAAGGGATGCCTATCTTTTGAATTCCTATATCATTGGTACATTTGGCAACTTAAAAAAAAAATGTGAAATATCACACATCGTATATTATTATGGAATAAACGATCCAGTGATGTATGGTATCGGGATAGTTTAGCACTCCGCCTTATCTGACTACCACGCTTGTTTACTATTGACAAGTTCAACAATGCTTCATTTAAAATGACAAAGGACACTACCACAACCGTAGCTTATTTTCTTTTCACATCAACATTGAGTTCAACTTTTGTCCATTTTTGTTGACGCTCAGGTGTTATTTTTATATTCATGGATTGCTTGAATATAACCTAATATATAATATATATATCGTTGGTTCCTTGTTCTAGGACATGAAGGTGACGTTCCTAGAGTTAGTTGGTGACACGCTGGGAGACAGGTGGACGGACGCCACAAAGGAAAACTTTACTCTCCTGTACGATTTCATTCTGGAAGAGTACGCGAAGGCCCTGTAGACAATCTACGTCACTGGATCACAGGCATTTTGTTGTGAAATAACATCGATACACTCTTGGTATGAAATGTAATCTTTGAAGAATATTTTGTCAACGGCAGCGAGAGCTTTTATCATGAATTCGTGTGATACACATCTAGATGACAGCTACCGCTGATCTGGTGGATCTGAGTATAGTCGGGCAAACATCGCAGGGAGTGAAAAATGATAAGGAAAATGGACCTATGTGTCCAGACAAAATATTTAGTTTTGTTGTAAAGTGTAACGGACAAGAGAATGAAGCTGGTAGGACAGTGAAATACGTATTGAGCTATACACGGAATGACTGAGACTGTCACTCAGTATGGAAAACATATCCCGCGTTAACTTCAACATATTAATGTCATGGTGCTTTATTGGATCGGCAAACAATGAATTAAATGTCTGACAACCCATATTGTTATTTTGTTTGTAGGAATCCATTGAGAAAATCTTAGAAATTTGGTCGATGAATTCAATGAGTTATTTCAGTATCTACCAATGCCATGAATATTTTCAGATCTTTCGTTATTATATGTTAGGTCAAATTCTTGCCATGTTCAATTCATAAAATTCATCGTACAGAATCAATCAATCAAAAAACGATACAACATTAACAAAGATATGATTAGAAATACACAATGATTTTAAATAGAGTGTCAAGAATGACCAGACACAGGTCAAATTGTCAAGTGACAATAGAGAGAAGGAAGAAAAGAGGGGTAAGGTGACAGTATGCAAAGATAAGTGAAAACCGAAATCTCGAGTTTCTCCAGTGCCTTCGTGAGAGGTTTCCCGACTCTCTAGACCCCTCTCTCTCCTGCATGATATGGTCATGTGTAGGCTTAAATTTATATACATTTTATAAAACTGTCAGCAATGTCATGCTACTTAGTCATCGAGTTAAATCTTTTTAAACCCAAATTACGTTAACTGCTTTGATATCCTTCACATGTGCGTCGACTTGATTGAGCATAGTCAGCCAGGGTCTGACCGACTCTCGCTGCTACTGAGTGACTTCTTGTTGGATTGCTGTTATTGCAGCTCCTTCCAATAGATCACTTTTGGGTAGTTATGTTTCTTGTATCACGGTTATGTCTAGCAATGCTGCTGCTGATCAGTATATCACATCTCCTTATTTCTCCATACCCAGCTGGATGCCAAGAGTGACTGTCTGTTGTCAGTAAACCTCCTCCCACTTGTCTTTCTCTTAGTCCCTGCTCTTTGCGTCATATGTACATCTCAACTGCAAGGGCGGCCGTGCCTGACGATAGCTCATGTTACAGATTAGTGGACTGTTCACACATACACGTGCTGCGATGTCCTTAAATCCCCTGGTGAACAGCTGGACTCGACAGCGCATCATAAGACAAGTTTAAAAGGAAATCCAATCCGTACACTTTTATTTTCCAAATGTCGGTTATGAAACTACTCTCTATTGCACATGTTCTGCCCGAGACAAGTCCCTGCGTTTTCTTTGACTGGTGCCCTGCCTACAGGTCTAGATATTTTCCAAAAACCTTGTCGTCCCAAAGCCTTTGTATTGATTCTGTCTCCTTTACAGTTCGTTTCACTTCCCATTATTTCTGGCCTGTGCGTGTTTCGACCCTTGCCCCCATGACCTTGTCGACGCTATCCCTCAGCATGCTAATATGTCGCACCTTCATTACCTTCCAGGTGTCTCGTGGTTCATCATCTTTCAAACAACTGTCTGTCATCCTCGTATCATCCACAGACCCTCTTGCGGGTGAGTTACCTGAAGCATGTGGCCCTGGAAGACCCCATATTCATTTTTCCCGCTGATTCTAACCTGTTTGTGGCAGCTGGAAGGAGTATCACCGATATTATGCACACGGTGACAACCTCCTATCCCTGTCAAGTTTGTTGTGTGAACGCCAATGGTGAAGCCTACACTAAAGCATCAATAAGTCGTCGACATAAAAAATATCACTTAGATCTATTTCTAGAAATTCTGTTATTAAAGGTAACTTTCAAGGATTAATAACAATTTTGTATGCGGTTAGATAAGACAAAAGGCTTACATTTTATGAAACAATACATCGACATCTCTCCTGTAATGCATGATAACCAGAATATATTGCCATCGACAGTTGCTTGTTATGCTTTCTATTAAAAGATAGAAAGATATTTATGATTACGCTCGCCATATAGAATCTAAGAGTTAGCCTTCGGCCAATGAATTTCGACCCTCGATGGCAGCACACAAGTTCCTTGCTCTCTTTCCCGTTACAAAATGGTGCCCGTGGCCCTGTCTGTGATTACCGTACACCTGGAGTTAGAGTCTGGGTTCAAGTGACCCCAGTGAACTGACCACATTCCTTCATTCTAACAGTACATTTGCATCTATTACATGTAACACCAACATAAAACCTACTAAATCGAATGATGAAGTCAGTACACATGTACCGATTGTGTTGTCTTCTTCGTAGTTCTCTCATGTAAAAGGCATACTTAGTTAACACATGTAGAACCTCTTTATCAGCTGAAATACACTCACTAACCAACTAATTTGCCCTTTCGGTATCATTAAACTTGTAAAACTAATCTCAAACAATAAGATTTCAAACCAAAAAAGTAACTCGACAATGTCTCTGTCTCATTAAGTCTACAATTCATCATGCAATGGAAATGTAGAGAAGAAATTATATGTAAACAAAAAAGTATGTTAAAAATTGATGTTTAATATCTGATTTTGTTTATTTCTTGATAAATTATAGGGGAACAAATCAATCAAAACGTAATGCCCCTAGACAGCACCATATTAGAGAAGGGAGGTAACTGTATTTTCATATTATAATCGAATGCGCCTAGAAAGGGAGAAACCATTAGACATCTAATTATAAATATAATATGTGCATAAGAAGTTTATTTAATCCTATTTCTGTATATAATATCAATATTAATTTAATTATAGTGTCACAATAATTAGCTACTATAATAAAAACAATCAGATCTACAAGCAGAATGAAACAATCCGCAAACAAGGAAATGAATTAAAATGAGTGCGCTCCCTTTATGTCGTAAGCTGAGAAAAACGCCCCTCTATGCTGTCTGCTACGGGTTGTGGAAGGATCATTCTTCATTTAGGTGGTTTCGGTTTCGTACCTAATGCTGTAGAGATTATAAATACGTGTACCATCAATGTGCTTCAGTAACCCATTCACACGGGATCTGTCATCGTCAGGAATATCGGTCGCATCAACTTGCGTGACTTCAATCTGAAGTGCTTTGAGCAGCTGTGATGTAATCAGCAGGTGTTCATAATGGTGGACACCTTTATTCACGGATAAGATTTGTTTTCAATCTCTAACTCAATATGACAAACGTATATGGATAACAAGCCATGGCCACATCAGATACAGATATTCCCACCATAACTGTGGACCCAGTGCTAGGTAATGATCCTAGCAATAATGCCAACGATAAAGACGACGGTCCAGACGAGGTGGTTATCCAGAAAGACAATCAGCAGAGTAAAGATACACTCAATACCGACACTGACTACCACGATACGGCCAATGGTACCAGACCACATCTAAGAGGAAGAAAAAGTGTGTTTGGGAGCTCTGAGAAAATTCAAATCAAAGAACAGGTGCTGTATAAGAATTAACAGCTTAGCTGACAACTGGTATTCATATAGTCTGTTTGAGTGTTTGCACAGTGCACATGATTACAAGTGTTGCAACCAACATGTGTTTTCATAGTACTAGTACATATCAAAAAGTTGAATCCTGCAGTTGGATTAGATGCTCAGTTTGAGCAAGATACTGTATATTTTCCAATGACCATCAAATGGATAATTTAAGTTCCTCAGTATTTCATATTTGAAATAAGATACTTCATCCATTTGCTCAGCTTTGCTTACCTAGAATGGAGTTCCAAATGGTTGGAGTTGAGTAGTGGGGTGTCATTGTCTGAAATAAATGACTTTTTCCTTCAAAAACTTTTTTAAAAGGGTGCCCCATCAAAATAGTTTCTGAAAGCGTTAGTTATTTCAGACTATATGGTATAGGGCCTATAGCTACATGCTGTATAGTTTATAAGCACATCATGAGACATTGGGAACACCGACCAATAAAAAGAACATCATGGTAATATATCCTCCAGTGCTAATACATGTATCACACATACACATGTTGAGATGTAGTGTCCCAATACACTTGTACTGCTGAACTTTGTTCCCTAATCTGTACAAGGACATCCTGCCCCAGGATCTTGTTCCTCTGTTAAAACAGCAAACTTATATAAGTACTGAGGGTGTCAAATAAATGGTACATGTAGAAGCAGAGTATGGACAACTTTCTGGAGTTCAGCCCATCCTAGTACTAATATTAGTACCCGGCCTCCTCTGCCCCGGCAGGAAGCAATATATATAAAGAAAAACTCCCGTCGTCAGAAAGCTACGTTATCCCAGCTAAGCCCATCCTAGTTCCCTGAAGGATCAGAGATCTAGAATACACCACGTTGTAACCTACTAGATTATATGGCATTAGCAACATAACTAGAATATGTGTTCAGATAAAGTTAGTGTCATTGAATAACCATATATTATGGTGAAAGTGTTGTACTTGTATGGAGTTTAGAGGTCCAGGAAAAAATAATAACCCGGTCTGGCCCATTGATGTTTTTGCCTAGCTGTTATACTTGAAACTAACTCATCTACAATAATGTACTTTATATACATATGCATACTGAATTTACTATGCTATATATATGATCAAATTAAACCTAACACAAATTCCTTGAAAACGTAACTCCAGTACTAGTAACTATCCCCTAATGTAATGAGGTTATATATATGTACTAAGGACTGAAGGTGTATAGTACATCACAGTGTAGGTTTTCTTATTTCCTGTTGTGTTATTTCATGATGTTTAACATTTAGTTTACAATTAGCTAAAGGTATTTGCTGCAATAATATAGCAATAAAACACAAAGTTCTTTGTTTCAATAAAAAAAAGGTATTTTTGTGCTGTACATGATTCATACTTATGGACAGTGTAAAAAATAAAGGATTTAATGATTTTCTTGTCTAGTGTTACAAATATGGAGCTACACAATATGTTAATATGTTTCACTTTTGGTATCTACTGAATGACATTCTACAAGTTGCTGTTCATGTGGTAAGAAGGCTATGTAATTGCTCAGACTATTGTTTCAAACCTAGGACCAAGAATTGACAGAGAAATTCTCAATGACGACTCATATAACCGTGATCAATTTTTGAAACCATTTCAACAGCATCAAACTAATTTACAATGAGTTTTGTCTTTCGTCTTTCCTCAGGATTTGGTGTTGGCTGTCACACTGGTAAAAGATGCCACCCAGGGCAGGAATTTCACCTTCAAAAAACAACCTCAATATGTTCAGTATGTAATACAGTTTCTTGTTAAATACTTACTATAGTATGATTTCCGTCGCCCGTCCGTCAACTTTTCCTTTAAAGCGCTACTAGTCATGAACGACTGAGCAGATTTTGACCAAATTTGGTCAGAAGCATCCTTGGGGGAAGGGGAACCAATTTTGTATAAATGGTGGGTCTGGCCCCCCTGGGGGCTGAGGGGCGGGGCCCAATAGGGGTAATATAGTAAATTCTTTAAAATCCTTCTTCCTCTGTAGGAATGAAAGGATTTGTTCCATATTTGGTAAGAAGCATCCTTGGGTGAAGGGGAACCAATTTTGTATAAACCGTGGGTCTGGTCCCTCAGGGGCCTGAGGGGAGGGGCCCAGTAGGGGAAACATAGAAAATTTTGTATAAATGTTGGTTGTGGCCCCCCTGGGACCTGAGGGGCGGGGCCCAATAAGGGGAATATAGGTAAAACCTTTATAATCCTTCTTCCACCATAGGGATTAAGGGATATTATCCTAATTTAGTCTGGAGCATCCTTGGGCACAAGGCACCTTATTTCGTATAAACAGCGAGTGTGGCCCCCCTGGGGGCAGAAGGGAGGGGCCCAATAGGGGAAACATAGCAAATTCTTCAATGGCAGGATTTTGTCAAAATTTGGTATGAAGCACCCTTGGGTGAAAGGGAACCAATTTTGTATAAACGGTGTGTCTGACCGCCCTAGAGGCAGAGAGGCGAGGCCCAATAAGGGAAATAAAGGTAAAACTTTTAAAATCTTTCTTCTACCATAGGGATTGTATCCTAATTTAGTTGTATAATTGGTGGGTATGACCCCATTAGGGCATAGGGGTGGGGCTCTGTTTGAAGTTTGTTCTTGCTATATCTCAAGTACTTGATGGATCTTTCTGAAATTTCATATGTACTTACAGCACCTACCATGGAGTGCTATATCTTTACTTCATACCAATTATTTTAAACATATATTCAGGTGAGCGATACAGGCCCTCTGGGCCTCTTGTTGCAGTTTCCTGTCACTATCTAACAGAAAGAAAGTACAGATGTTTCTCAATCTTTATTAGCAGGGTTTTTCTATTTTCTCTATTTTTGCATATGTCATTTTCACCTTCAAGCTGCTTGATTAGAAAGAAAATATGACTGCAAGAAATCAGAAATCTCTTGGTCTACATATTACTTTTGTAAATAGATTAAATAAAAACTACCTCAAGTATTGATAAAAGCTTATTACAAGATATGCATTTACTGTTACTAATATAATCTTTCCCCACCTAGAGGGTAAGACAGAAATGTCTCAACAGTGCAATCCAATGAGTTAGATTCCTAAATGTCTTGCCTGAAGCTTTGCCAAGGGCCAGATATTTAAGAATCTTACCCTGAGGGTTGAGAGTTTTATGTCTTACTCATAGAGTGCGGAAGGATATATTATATTGCCTAAACATTATAGTAGGACTTATAATGATATATTTGGACTCTGTGAGGACCTTCCCCACCCTACTGTTTTTCTGGATTGTGTCTTGGTTATGTATATCACTCCCTGTAACTCTAAACGATGACTTATCTCCCCAATCCTGTTACCTTTGATATTGACTCTGTGTTGACTTATCTCCCCTTTCGTCTTACCCTTTGATATTGACTCTGTGTTGCCTTATCTCCCCTTTCCTGTTACCTTTGATATTGACTCTGTGTTGACTTATCTCCCCTTTCCTCTTACCCTTTGATATTGACTCTGTGTTGACTCATCTCCCTTTTCCTGTTACCTTTGATATTAACTCTGTAATGACTTAGCTCCCCTTTCCTGTTACCTTTGATATTGATTCAGTGATGCTTTATCCCCCCTTCCCTGTTACAAATAATATCAACACACCAGTAACTTATAACTTATTCCCTGTCTCTGTTATCCTTAATGTTGGATGTAAGGAATTATTACCCCTTTCCTTTAACCCTTTATTTTGATTCATTGAGAACATATGTCTCTTCACCTTATTAACCTTGTTCTACTCCATGTATATCTCACCCTATACCAGGTCATACAACCTGTACCACAAGGTTTACTCCATGTATATCTCACCCTATGCCAGGCCATACAACCTGTACCACAAGTTCTACACCATGTATATCTTACCCTATTCCAGGTCATACAACCTGTATCACAAGTTCTACCCCATGTATATCTCACCCTATACCAGGCCATAAAACCTGTACCACAAGTTCTACTCCATGTATATCGTACCCTATACCAGGTCATATAACCTGTACCACAAGTTCTAGTCCATTTATATCTCACCCTATTCCAGGTCATACAACCTGTACCACAAGTTCTACTCCATGTATATCTTACCCTATACCAGGTCATATAACCTGTACCACAAGTTCTACTCCATTTATATCTCACCCTATTCCAGGTCATACAACCTGTACCACAAGGTTTACTCCATGTATATCTCACCCTACTCCAGGTCATACAACCTGTATCACAAGTTCTACTCCATGTATATCTCACCCTATACCAGGCCATACAACCTGTACCACAAGTTCTACTCCATGTATATCTCGCCCTATACTAGGTCATACAACCTGGAACACAAATTCTACTCCATGTATATCTCACCCTACTCCAGGTCATACAACCTGTACCACAAGTTCTACTCCATGTATATCTTACCCTATTCCAGGTCATACAACCTGTATCACAAGTTCTTTTCCATGTATATCTTACCCTATACCAGGCCATACAACCTGTACCACAAATTCTACTCCATGTATATCTCACCCTATACCAGGTTATACAACCTGTACCACAAGTTCTAATCCATGTATATCTCAACCTATACCAGGCCATACAACCTGTACCACAAGTTCTACTCCATGTGTATCTTACCCTATTCCAGGTCATACAACCTGTATCACAAGTTCCACTCCATGTATATCTCACCCTATTCCAGGTCATACAACCTGTATGACAAGTTCTACTCCATGTATATCTCACCCTATTCCAGGTCATACAACCTGTATGACAAGTTCTACTCCATGTATATCTCACCCTATTCCAGGTCATACAACCTGTACCACAAGTTCTAATCCATGTATATCTCAACCTATACCAGGCCATACAACCTGTACCACAAATTCTACTCCATGTATATCTCCCCCGATACCAGGTTATACAACCTGTACCACAAGTTCTACTCCATGTGTATCTTACCCTATTCCAGGTCATACAACCTGTACCACAAGTTCTAATCCATGTATATCTCACCCTATACCAGGCCATACAACCTGTACCACAAATTCTACTCCATGTATATCTCCCCCGATACCAGGTTATACAACCTGTACCACAAGTGCTAATCCATGTAAATCTCAACCTATACCAGGCCATACAACCTGTACCACAAGCTCTACTCCATGTATATCTTACCCTATTCCCGGCCATACAACCTGTACCACAAGTTCTACTCCATGTATATCTTACCCTATTCCAGGTCATACAACCTGTACCACAAGGTTTACCTGCGTTGGCTGCTCTACTTGTTTATTCTGCTCGATCTGTCATTGGCCATGGTGGAGAAACCTGCACGACCGGGATGGGAAATCCCCTACTGGGTAAATATAATCATGATTGAATACATAATTTTCAAGGTGTACAAACACTCTGTATAGGTTATAGCGAAGACATCAGATTGTTCTTACTGGCTTCTTTTTTCCCTGATTTGGATGAAGCTCAGAACACAAATACCTCACTTGAGATTTATTTTATTTTCCTAGACTCATAATTAACAGGCAAAAGGAGCATGACCAGTAGAGTACTCATATAAGATAGTTTTGTCTATTTTTTACTAAAACAGAATTAGATGTTCTATGAATAAATGTTATCGATTTTTGTCATCAGGCGTCCATTATTATGGAGATTGTGTGTCTCGTCTACTTCCTGTTCCGATTCTGCCATGCAGCATACTTTACCGAGCCTGAAATTTTCTGGAGGGACACCAAAAACATCCTCATCATTGTCAGCATCATAGTATGTATAGAACACGTAGGTCACCAATATTGATAGGCAAACTGACAGGTGAGAAGCTTTCAAGGATAAGTTAAAACAAAGATACATAGGGTTTAATTCTCTGTGACGGTAAAAAAAGTCACCAAATGAAAAAAATCTGACATTTTGATAGAAGCACAGCAAAATGCATATGTCTCAAGCAAGGAAAGGAAACATCTCCACAGAGCTGACAGTTAAAGAAACCTTGGATGGTCGTATCATGATCAATACATGATGTTGTGAAAGTCCAGTTAATGTTACTATGTCTGTTTGTTACAGTTAATGTTAATCAACATTGTATGATAACATGTCTGTATGTTACAGTTAATGCTAATTGACATTGTATGATACCATGTCTGAATGTTAAAGTTAATGTTAATTGACATTGTATGATACCATGTCTGTATGTTACAGTGAATGTTAATTGACATTGTATGATACCAGGTCTGTATGTTACAGTAAATGTTAATTGACATTGTATGATACCATGTCTGAATGTTACAGTTAAAGTAATTGACATTGTATGATACCATGTCTGTATGTTACAGTTAATGTTAATTGACACTGTATGATACCATGTCTGTATGTTACTGTTTGTGTTAATTGACATTGTATGATACCATTTCAGAATGTTTCAGTTAATGTTAATTGACATTGTATGATACCAAGTCTGAATGTTACAGTTAATGTTAATTGACACTGTATGATACCATGTCTGTATGTTACTGTTTGTGTTAATTGACATTGTATGATACCATTTCTGAATGTTACAGTTAATGTTAATTGACACTGTATGATACCATGTCTGTATGTTACTGTTTGTGTTAATTGACATTGTATGATACCATGTCTGAATGTTACAGTTAATGTAATTGACATTGTATGATAACATGTCTGTATGTTACAGTTAATGCTAATTGACATTGTATGATACCATATCAGAATGTTACAGTTAATGTTAATTGACATTGTATGATACCATGTCTGAATGTTACAGTTAATGTTAATTGACATTGTATGATACCATGTCTGTATGTTTCAGTTAATGTTAATTGGCATTGTATGATACCATGTCTGTATATTACAGTTAATGTTAATTGACATTGAATGATACCATGTCTGTATGTTACAGTTAATAACACGGACATTGTATGATACCATGTCTGAATGTTACAGTTAATGTGAATTGACATTGTATAAAACCAAGTCTGTATATTACAGTTAATGTTAATTGACATTGAATGATACCATGTCTGTATGTTACAGTTAATAAAACGGACATTGTATGATACCATGTCTGAATGTTACAGTTAATGTTAATTGACAGTGTATGATACCATGTCTGTATGTTACAGTGAAGGTTAATTGACATTGTATGATACCATGTCTGAATGTTACAGTTAATGTTAATTGACATTGTATGATACCAAGTCTGAATGTTACAGTTAATGTGAATTGACATTGTATGATACCAAGTCTGTATGTTACAATTAATGTTAATTGACAGTGTATGATACCATGTCTGAATGTTACAGTTAATGTGAATTGACATTTTATGATAACATGTCTGTATGTTACAGTTAATGTTAATTGACATTGTATGATACCATGACTGTTTGTTACAGTTAATGTTTATTGACATTGTATGATACCATGTCTGTATATTACAGTTAATGTTAAATGACATTGTATGATACCATGTCTGAATGTTACAGTTAATGTTAATTGACAGTGTATGATACCATGTCTGTATGTTACAGTTAATGTGAATTGACATTGTATGATACCATGTCTGTATGTTATAGTTTGTGTTAATTGACATTGTATCATTCAGTGTCTGTACGTTACAGTTAATGTTAATTGACATTGTATGATACCATGTCTGAATTTTACAGTTAATATTAATTGACATTGTATGATCCCATGTCTGTATATTACAGTGAATGTTAATTGACATTGTATGATAACATGTCTGTATGTTAATGTTAATGTTAATTGACATTGTATGTGTCTATATGTTACAGTTAATGTTACAGTTAATGTTAATTGACAGTGTATGAGACCATGTCTGAATGTTACAGTGAATGTTAATTGACATTGTATGATACCATGTCTGTCTATTACAGTTAATGTTAATTGACATTGTATGATTCCATGTCTACAGTTAATGTTACAGTTAATGTTAATTGACAGTGTATGAGACCATGTCTGAATGTTACAGTGAATGTTAATTGACATTGTATGATTCCATGTCTACAGTTAATGTTACAGTTAATGTTAATTGACATTGTATGATACCATGACTGTTTGTTACAGTTAATGTTTATTGACATTGTATGATACCATGTCTGTATATTACAGTGAATGTTAATTTACATTGTATGATACCATATCTGAATGTTACAGTTAATGTTAATTGACAGTGTATGATACCATGTCTGAATGTTACAGTGAATGTTAATTGACATTGTATGATACCATGTCTATATGTTACAGTTAATGTTACAGTTAATGTTAATTGACAGTGTATGAGACCATGTCTGAATGTTACAGTGAATGTTAATTGACATTGTATGATACCAGGTCTGTATGTTACAGTAAATGTTAATTGACATTGTATGATACCATGTCTATATGTTACAGTTAATGTTACAGTTAATGTTAATTGACAGTGTATGATACCATGTCTGAATGTTACAGTTAATGTGAATTGACATTGTATAAAACCAAGTCTGTATATTACAGTTAATGTTAATTGACATTGTATGATAACATGTCTGTATGTTAATGTTAATGTTAATTGACATTGTATGATACCATCTCTGTATGTTACAGTTAATGCTAATTGACATTGTATGATTCCATGTCTGTACGTTACAGTTAATGTTAATTGACATTGTGTGATACCATGTCTGAATGTTACAGTTAATATTAATTGACATTGTATGATACCATGTCTGAATGTTACAGTTAATATTAATTGACATTGTATGATACTATGTCTGTATGTTACAGTTAATGTTAATTGACATTGTATGATAACATGTCTGTATGTTAATGTTAATGTTAATTGACATTGTATGATACCATGACTGTATGTTACAGTTAATGCTAATTGACATTGTATGATTCCATGTCTGTATGTTACAGTTAACATTCCTGGACATCATATGCTACATTATATGGGTGAACGTGGCTCCGAACTCAAACCCTGTCAGGTGGTCTCGTCCACTTCGTCCACTGTTTATCATCAATTTCTCCGACGGGAAACAGGTAACATTGCTGTTCACACCAGGAAACCTTGATTTTCATATCAATGTAATTCATGGACTAATGCTTGTCTGAAGAGTAGAGTATTTCTCAGATTTATTTTACATTTTTGTATCCAGATTTATTTTTGTTCAGTTATTATTAATACTCTAATTTTAATTTTGTTTTGTCTGTCTGATGTGATATGCTTGCCACTGCTATGGTTAACTACAAAATGTTCATATTCTGTCATATAATTTGTTGAAATTGAATCTCCGAGGTTATTGTTATGTAGAGGTAAACACATCGGGCATGCTCTACTTTTACTCACTTTACTATTTCTGGCCTTCTGGCTAAACAGGCACGCCGCTCAATTGGAATTAATGTAACACTGGCAATGCGAGCTAGTTAAGCTACCCTGTGTATGCCGGTTCAGCTTATGGCTGAAATGTGTCTCAAGATGGATGCTTAAGTAAACATTTTACAACTTGAACAGAATTTAGCTATCTAAACTTCGTTGTGTATAAACACTGGCTATTTATGATGTTGATGGGGATGTGGTGTCAGAAGATAGATTATAGTTGAATCCAGAGCTCATTCCAAATATTAGTCAGTCACATAATATAACCAGTTAACACCAGTTCCTTCTGAGTAGTCAACATCACTCCACAAATCGAGCACGCCCATTGTGTGTACTATGTCAGGTAGAGGAGCAGGCCCATTGTGGGTACTATGTCAGGTAGAGGAGCAGGCCCATTGTATGTACTATGTCAGGTAGAGGAGCAGGCCCATGGTGGGTACTATGTCAGGTAGAGGAGCAGGCCCATTGTGGGGACTATGTCAGGTAGAGGAGCAGGCCCATTTTGGGTACTATGTCAGGTAGAGGAGCAGGCCCATTGTATGTACTATGTCAGGTAGAGGAGCAGGCCCATGGTGGGTACTATGTCAGGTAGAGGAGCAGGCCCATTTTGGGTACTATGTCAGGTAGAGGAGCAGGCCCATTTTGGGTACTATGTCAGGTAGAGGAGCAGGCCCATTGTGTGTACTATGTCAGGTAGAGGAGTAGGCCCATTGTGTGTACTATATGTCAGGTAGAGGAGTAAGCCCATTGTGTGTACTATGTCAGGTAGAGAAGTAGGCCCATTGTGTGTACTATGTCAGGTAGAGGAGCAGGCCCATTGTGTGTACTATGTCAGGTAGAGGAGTAGGCCCATTGTGTGTACTATGTCAGGTAGAGGAGCAGGCCCATTGTGTGTACTATGTCAGGTAGAGGAGTAGGCCCATTGTGTGTACTATGTCAGGTAGAGGAGCAGGCCCATTGTGTGTACTATGTCAGGTAGAGGAGTAGGCCCATTGTGTGTACTATGTCAGGTAGAGGAGTAGGCCCATTGTGTGTACTATGTCAGGTAGAGGAGTAGGCCCATTGTGTGTACTATGTCAGGTAGAGGAGTAGGCCCATTGTGTGTACTATGTCAGGTAGAGGAGTAGGCCCATTGTGTGTACTATGTCAGGTAGAGGAGTAGGCCCATTGTGTGTACTATGTCAGGTAGAGGAGTAGGCCCATTGTGTGTACTATGTCAGGTAGAGGAGTAGGCCCATTGTGTGTACTATGTCAGGTAGAGGAGTAGGCCCATTGTGTGTACTATGTCAGGTAGAGGAGCAGGCCCATTGTGTGTACTATGTCAGGTAGAGGAGTAGGCCCATTGTGGGTACTATGTCAGGTAGAGGAGTAGGCCCATTGTGGGTACTATGTCAGGTAGAGGAGCAGGCCCATTGTGTGTACTATGTCACGTAGAAGTAAACATGCTTGTAGTTATTTCTTTTTAACACTCTACAGCACTAAAATTTATTTTTCTTTGATTTTGTTTTTTGTTTTGCATTTGTTTGAACATACGATATTTGTGTTTGCATGTTGATTATTTTGAAACCTATTAAATCAGTCAATATTTTACGATTACTGTGGATTTGAAAATGACAAAATATATAAAAATTATGCTCAGGGCCATCAAGTGTGTTCTAAAACATTGCTA
The DNA here is from genome assembly GCF_002113885.1 of Mizuhopecten yessoensis. Classification (NCBI taxonomy): domain Eukaryota; kingdom Metazoa; phylum Mollusca; class Bivalvia; order Pectinida; family Pectinidae; genus Mizuhopecten; species Mizuhopecten yessoensis. The sequence goes on from NW_018408638.1 coordinate 910,428, forward strand.
TTTTTACCTTTATGTAGAAAAAACCTGTCTTATCAAATATTTATGAATATAGGATTAGTTTGTAACCTGTTGATTGTTTGGAATAATGATATTGATGTACATGCAACACTTTTTCTGATACTACTTCTCAAGATTCCGTCCTCAAACATAATACACCTCTTGATCTGTTACCCCTGACCAGGTGTCACATTTCCAGATTGTTGATGAGACAGGTTTTATCAATTTTTTGTGTGTTTCCTATTAAACATCTAACCTTTTCATTTTGCTTTCCTAACCAATCTCATACCTCCTCCAGGTACGCAGGGCTTTCCGGAACATCCGCCGGACTGTTCCCGAGATAATGAATGTTCTAATTTTGTTCCTTTTGAGTGTGCTCCTCTTTGCTTTACTAGCACTCAAGCTTTTTAGCAAAAGGTAACTCTACTTTCTTTAAAATTAGAATAAAAAGAGAGATTATTTTTCCAATTATATGCTAGTACAGTACTATTTGTTAGAAATTGTTATGTTGGTCTGGATTTATAGTGCTAGGTTGTGTAGAGGACCATGATTGGATGTGATCAGCTGATTATATTAACAAAAATAACTTTCTTGCTTACATTAATTAAGTAAATGCATGTTTCAAGTGAGGAAAGCTATAACTAATTCATGTAAATTTCTGTTATAAGAAAGTTGAAACAAGCTTCAATGTACATGCATGCTTCCACAAACGAAATGTGTTTATTTCTGTCTTTCAAGTGTATTTTTCTTTATCTGTTAATTTCATGCATGCTGATGTACAACGGCACTGACCTAGTCTGTGACACTAACTTTAGTTTACTGTTTGTACACAATAATCATTTACGCATGTCTGGTCTAAGGATAATAATGGTTATATAAATGTTGTATTCCATTGTTCATTACTTGTTGTCTATCTCTGTTCTAGTAAAATCCATGATCAAGTTAATTATAAAGATGGAATATTTCAGATTTATCAGCAAACTTTCTTTGTTCAATATCTCTGAAAACTAAGAATGAATTTCATTACATTTTAAATACAAAGATGGTGATATCCTAACTTTCAAAATCAGTCAAAAATTAAATTAAAAAAGTCGAAATGTTGGTCAATATCTGCATCAGCTTGGTTAACTAACGAGAATGTTTTATGGAGTGAAGATCATTACTCTTGGTACGTACCACACTTACTGTATACATTTTGACTGAGCACAGACAAGGTATGAAGTACCCTTACGGACAGCTGTACTTTAAAAATTACCTGGACAGTATCTGGGATCTGTACGTATTGGTAACCACAGCAAACAACCCCGACGTCATGTAAGTCCTACCTATGTGTCACTAATTATGACAAAGTTATAGTCTAAATTCAATGGAAATCATATTTCATAAGTTCGCAATACCAATAGACGATTATATTTTGATAACAAAAAACTATTCAGGCACACTATTCAATCTAAGTTTAAAAAACGTCTCATATACCACTACAGAAAAAAGAACAATTTATTGTAATAATGCTGAGGTTGTTTGGGTGAACACTTCCTTGTCCTCAGGATGCCGGCCTATGATGAGAACAAGTGGTTTGCCTTGTTCTTTATTGGCTATATCATCATCTGTCTCTACATCTTCATGAGCATTGTACTGGCTGCCATTTACAACAACTATCGCAAAAACCTCAAGGTATGTCCTCACCAAAAACACAACACACGGTTCAATCACTATCCTCTCAAAACGATAAAGGTATTTCTTCACAAAAAGCTCAAGGTATTTCTTCACAAAAAGCTTAAGGTATTTCTTCACAAAGACCTCAAGGTATTTCTTCACAAAGACCTCAAGGTATTTCTTCACAAAAAGCTCAAGGTAATTCTTCACAATTTCTTCACAAAAAGCTCAAGGTATTTCCTCAGAAAAAGCTCAAGATCTTTTCTCAAAAGATGCTCACAGTATTTTCAATAAATGTATTTTCTCACACAAAGCCCCAAAGATATTTCCTCACAAAATGCTCAAGACATTTCCTTACACAAAGCTCACAGTAAATGTCTTCACAAAAAGATGAGGTTTGTACACTGGTACTTAAATAGGCTCCACTGAAAATGACACTATAGAATGATATAGAATAGTTGAGGCTCCACTGAAAATGACACTTTAGAATAATATGGAATAGTTGAACAAAGTAACAGTTCATAAGTTTAGTTCTAGAGAATGACATTATGAAGGTGTCCAAAGTTCATATTTTTCAGTCTAAAATCATTTTTTCTTTGTTTTTATACCACATTATTTAAGTGGTCAAAATTTTCTTTTTAAACTTAGATGATATAAATAATAAAAAACATTTAACACCAACTGGAACTTTTTTGAATGTCAGCACCATCAAAGGATTTGTTATGCAAAGTGCTGGTGATCTTTTGATCTTTAAGATATTTCATTTGATCCCGATTTACCAGAATCTATGTAAGGGACAAATTCTGACCAAAGTAAGGCTGTTAGGAATTTGAAGAGTTTCTGTTGTCTGTTTAAACTACTCAAGTTAAAAAGGTCCCTGCAATGTGCGTGTTCTGTCTGTGGTAGAATGAGATCAAGGCTGCAGTGTATGGGAAGCGAAAGAAACTGGCCGAAGCGTTTAACATCCTCAAGTTGAAGCGGGAATCTGGCTATGTCATAAACCACAATACTTGGTGTCAGCTAATGAGGCGCGTCGTCCCTGACAAAAGTCAACGCCACATCGACCTCCTGATGAGGGTACTAGATGTGGATGCCAATCACACCATATGTAAGTTTTCAGTACAGGCCAATAGTTTATGTATTAGTTAAATACATGTAAGTTTTAAGGGGGTGGATATACACACCCTGTCTCCCTGTTATCTCTATATGTTCTACTTGTGTAGATTAAACCTTTGATAACGGAGCCGCATTCTTTCCTAATCAAAGTTGCTGGGTTGTAAGACAATTTGATACTGGTGGCTAGATAATGGAACAAACAGATTAGTGGCGACTGGATTTAAAAAGTTTTAGCTGTTAAACTTTTCAAACACCCTCAGTTGTTGTTTACAATCACCATTATCAGTATTGACATTTCTACACCGATGTTTATTAGTGTTGTTTCTATTGTCGTGTCCAGCTAAGGTAGAGTTTCTGAGTCTAGCTGATTTATTGGAGCTGCGACTGTCAGAGGTCCGTGACCGACTCACTTTCCTGGAACAGAGGATTCCCTTTATATATAACTCCAAGATCAGCAACTTTGTCAAGAAGGTTGTCAGGCACAAGTGAGTAATATCTGTTAATCACTATCAAACCCATGCTTACTCTGTGAGTAATATCTGTTAGTCACTATCAAACCCATGCTTTCTCTGTGAGTAATATCTGTTAGTCACTATCAAACCCATGCTTTCTCTGTGAGTAATATCTGTTAGTCACTATCAAACCCATGCTTTCTCTGTGAGTAATATCTGTTAGTCACTATCAAACCCATGCTTACTCTGTGAGTAATATCTGTTAGTCACCATGAAACCCATGCTTACTCAGTGAGTAATATCTGTTAGTCACCATCAAACCCATGCTTACTCTGTGAGTAATATGTTAGCCACTATCAAACCCATGCTTACTCATCAACTCATTTAATTTGCATATAACCGTAGAAACTTTTGGATGCATTTCGCAAAAGTTGGCGTTGAAGAACAGACCCCAGGATGATGAAACCATCTTTGACTTAAGTTTTTGTTCAGCCGTATGAAGTCACTTTTCGTGAAGTTATCTGTGATTGGCCTTGTCAGAATTTAAGACAGTTTTAGACATAAGATTGTTTCATGATCCTGGAGCCTGTTTGTATCCCGTCGTCAGTATTTCCTAATCTTAGCTATCTGTGGTTTGTATCCCCATTGTTATATGGATCCTTCTTTTGCATTGCAATAAATAAATATACTTCTATTTGAAGGGCAATTCCATTACTTTGATATAAAAGATATTTATTTCATTACTAATATCTTCTGTTTTGCAGATTTTTTCGTTTCTTTTTCGACTTTTTGATTTTTTTGAATGCCTGGTTTATCGGGTTTGATGTGGACAGTGCTGATTGGTTTTTCCTGTCCCTCTTCATGTTGGAGATCACCTTCAAACTCTATGTATTTGGGCCCCGTGAGTTCTTCACAAGATTTTGGAACATGTAAGAATTTTATGCTTAACCTTTCATGCATGCATAAATCTATATTTAGTTATCATTGTCCAGTGTTTGTTGATGTAGTTAGACAATGACTATTGTCTGATGTTTGTCTTTTATTAAACAATGAATATTTTCTGATGTTTGTCTATAATTAGAAAATGAAAATTGTCCTATGTTTGTCTATATTAAGGCAATGAAAATTGTTCTATGTTTGTCTATAATAAGGCAAAGAAAAATTTTCTGTGTTTGTCTATAATAAGGCAATGAAAATTGTACTGTTTGTCTATAATTAGACAATGAAAATTGTCCTATGTTTGTCTATAATTAGACAATGAAAATTGTCCTATCTTTGTCTATTATTAGACAATAATATTGTTCTACGTTTGTGTATAATTAGACAATGAAAATTGTCCTATGTTTGTCTATAATTAGACAATGAAAATTGTCCTATGTTTGTCTATTATTAGACAATAATATTGTTCTATGTTTGTGTATAGAGTTTGACAATAAGCATAGCTTGATGCTTGTCTTTCATTAGAGTCTCTTTGGGGTCCTCATATCCTCACTTGGTTATAAAACCAATGCTTCACATACTTCTTTGGGCTTATGGCAGTAAACTGGCATCATGTAATAACATGTAACATGGGTTATTAATGTTGCCAGTCTACTTCTAAACATCAAAAATTGGTCAATCCAACTCCAGAAACTAGGGTTAGCTGGACTGTATGCATCAACTCTATATGGCTCAGGGTAAGACAGTGAGTTGAACTCCAGGCCTGAGTGATGTGACTCCAAAATCTTGCTGACTTCCAGACATTAAGAAATCAGGCTATGGCATGGTTTTTCACGAGCTTCAGGTCACTCACAGTCGTCCAAGTCATGTTTGATACGAGTTGTTGGCCACAGCTTTTCAGGACTCTACTCTTCAGCACTTTGGGTCAATAGCTTATCGGCTATTCTCCATCAGGTCTATGGGAGGTACTGTTACAGGTGATAGCTAGATAGACCCCCTTATCTGTAGACTTGTTAATAAATTCTGTGAGTTTATCTTACCTTGTTTGCTATTTTTTATGTGAACAGTGGGTTTTGTGCTGTTTTTTTTTATAGTAAGACACTAAGTACTTGTATTGTCCGCCATTTTTCTATAATTAAGCAATGAGTATTGTTCTGTATTTGTCTTGTGTTTGTTTATAGTTTGACAATAACTTTTGTCTGGTGTTTGATTGTGGATTTTGAGTGTTGTCCTTTGTTTATTGTTAGACAAAGAGTATCGCCTGTCGCTGTTTGTCTGTAGAATATGATTGTTGTGCTGTGTTTGTTCCAGCTTTGATTTCCTTGTCATTTTTTCTGCGGCCATAGCCTCTATCATAGAAGCTGCAGAAGGAGCTTGTAAGTAATGTTTGATCTGACCTCACACTTGACCTCACACTTGTAAGTAATGTTTGATCTGACCTCCCATTTGACCTCACACTTGACCTCACACTTGTAAGTTATGTTTGATCTGACCTCAACCTTGTAAATAATGGTTGATCTGACCTCACACTTGTAAGTAATGTTTGATCTGACCTCACACTTGACCTCACACATGTAAGTGATGTTTGCTCTGACCTCACACTTGTAAGTTATGTTTGATCTAACCTCACACTTGTAAGTTATGTTTGATCTGACCTCAACCTTGTAAGTAATGTTTGATCTGACCTCACACTTGTAAGTAATGTTTGATCTGACCTCACACTTGTAAGTTATGTTTGATCTGGCCGCACTATTGTAAGTTATGTTTGATCTGACCTCACACCTGTAAGTAATGTTTGATCTGACCTCACACTTGACCTCACATTTGTAAGTAATGCTGATCTGACCTCACTTACGGAACACTTGCATTGGAACAAAATCGAAATAGGATATAACAGAACTAATATTTAAAAACAATAAGCTAAGCTGAAGGCAGAATTTACACGACTGCATTGTTGACCAACCTACAAACCCGCTTCCCTCTGGGTATGAATGAAAGATAAGCACTCGTTCTCCATTTGTTTCCCTTCTCGGTGGTTATTTGACAAACTGGTTCTCTGATTGGGATCTGTTTACTCACCTGCATGATCTACTTGTCAGTTTATGAGACTGACAGATGCTGTTAGACTTGGTCGACCAAACATTTGTTTCTAATTGTGTGGTACATTTTCGCCATTTCGTCACTACTTTGTAATATTCATTTTTGCTAGCTACACTCACATATTTTGATATTCTAAATGTTATTTCGATAGGAAAATCCTAACTTTGAGTGAAAAATTTAGTGTCAGAATCCTAGCAAAGCCTCAGTTTTTACCCAAATTCTTCACTCTTGGATAGAATTTCCCTGTCCCTCATACCTGCATAATTATGATAGAATCTAACAATTTCAGTGATCCATTTATCTGTTTGTTACTCCAGCCAGTGAAGCTGTTAACAGTGATCCATTTATGTGTTTGTTACTACAGCCAGTGATGAACTGCGGACTCTGGATCCCCTACTGGTGTTGAGGGTAGTGCGTCTCATTAAGATATTTGGTAGTATCCAGAGGTATGTAACACTTATTATCACTGGTTGACATTACGTTATGTGGAACCTGTTTCTAGAGACGAGCGATGTTTCCAGCACGGTTTATATATTCTCAAGATGATTGTTATTTTACTACTAGACCTGGTCACTCTCCAGTTCATATATTTATCCTACAGTAAAAAATCAAAGTAACACTGCTCAAGGAACTGTCCTGTGTACATTTGAGTACATCTTTTGGTGGCAGTCTTATGGTGGCAGAGTGATGGGATACTAAAATAAGGTCTCCTGCCTCACTCTATACAATATAATTGCATTCATTCACTAACCTCACTTTGTTCATGGCTTAAATACTGTGTAACCTCAATTTGCTAAAATTCGTATGTTAATTACCTATTGGGATGACAGAGTGTCAGGCACTGAGTCGGGTCTGATGCCCAACTATATCCAGAATTATGGCCCTTTATTCACTGTGCATTACATTGTTTAATAAGGCATATCTCATATACTCTTGTCCCCTTCAATTGCCAACGTTTTGTATGAAGTACCTCTAGGATGATTGAGTGTCATGTATGGTATGGTTCACTACTATTTACAGAGTTATGGCCCTTGTTTATTTTTGGTACCAAAGTTTGTTCAGAGGTTAGAACCTACTAGGGATTGTAGCAGTACCCTGTCTTGTGGAATGTATTTCCAACACTAAAAAGAGGGTCCCTAATATCTTGCTGCTTCGTGCTAAAAAGAAGCCCTTTGTTGCCATTTCCTAAAATGTCGTGTTCGGAGCATAGATTAATATATACAAACAAAGAAAAGTGTAGCATGCATACAGAAGCATAATAATCATCTTAAACATACTGCCTGTAGGCGAGACTTTAAAGAAGGCAAGGTACAATCAAATATACAGTCAAGCTCACGGGCATTTCTGTAAAAAGTCCTTACTGCACGATGAATAGTGCTAAATTTTCGGACATTAATCCTACTAGGTGGACAACTAAATTGTAAAACCCTAGCAGAACTTAGAAATTTTCTTGGAGCTAAAATACCAATCTTTTCTACTAAAAACCAACAGTCGAACAGCCCATGAATACATTTAAAAAGGAAGCAAATATCCAAATATAGTTGTCTGCTTTCCAAAGAAGGCAGATTAAACTGTTTACATATATCAGAATAAGAATGGCTATGGAAATTAAAATGTATTTAAGGTAGGATCATGAAACTTCGTTCGCACATCAGTCATACTAAGGCGGTGTGCACTGTGCCAAGTTTAGGGCTGACAACCCCTTATTCACAGAGTTATTGCCCTTTGTTGCCCTTTGCTTAAATGTTGTGTCCAGAGCATAGCTTTGCCTGCATTGAAGCTAGGACCTGCATGAAATTTGGTGTGTACATCAGTCACACTAAGGTGATGTGCACTGTACCGTATTCAGGGTCTGCAGCCCCTTAATAATAGAGTTATTGCCCTTTGTTAAAACATGATTTTTCTTCTTTAAAACCCTCCACTTCAACATATTTTTACCAATATGTGTCATAAATCTAACCAAATGCAAAATTCACAAACAGCAAAAGCCTCCAATAAAGTTGTTTTCGGAGAGCATACATCAGTTCCACTGATACTCTTGTTATACATCTAACTCTATTTTGCAGGTTCAAGGTTATTTTGATGACCATTGTAAACATTGGACCGTCCATTCTAACATATGGAGGAGTCATCTTTGTAAGTGTATACATCCTATACAGACTATAATACTGTAGTCAAATAGGTTTTCATATGCCCCTCAAAATGTAATAACTGAAGGTTTACATTTCTATTTTGTATTATTTTTTTACTGATATTTGCATTAACTGCTATTTTCCATTACATTCTTAAGTTTTTATAACAGTCTGTTGTTTCTACATGTGTTTTATCTAAATTTCCCCTGTATTTCCCCTTGATTTTACAGGTATTTTACTTTATATTTTACATGTTTTTCCATTCATTTACATACAGGTGTTTTACTCTGAATTTCCCTGTATTTTCCCTGTGTTTTTTTCAGGTGTTTAAGTAAAGATTTACCTGTGTTTCGGTTGTTTTTTCAGGTGTTTTACTATATATTTGCTATAATCGGTATGGAGGTGTTCCATGGCCTGATCCGTTTCTACCCGTACAACTCCGACAGACAACCTAGTGAACTGTACTGTGGTAATGTCCTACTAAACAACACAGCCTTCTACAGGAACCACTACTGTAATAACAACTTCAACGACATCCTCAGGGCACTTGTTGTCCTGTTTGAGCTGACAGTTGTCAATCAGTGGCATGATATCCTTTTAATTTATACTAAAGTTTGTATCTATATTAACACTGATCAATAATCCCTCAATAACACTAGTGATGAGATGATGAGATGGAGCTCCTTGGTTGACACTGCTCAAGTCTGACACTAGTGATGAGATGGAGCTCCTTGGTTGACACGGCTCAAGTCTNCACTGCTCAAGTCTGACACTAGTGATGAGATGGAGCTCCTTGGTTGACACTGCTCAAGTCTGACACTAGTGATGAGATGGAGCTCCTTGGTTGACACTGCTCAAGTCTGACACTAGTGATGAGATGGAGCTCCATGGTTGACACGGCTCAAGTCTGACACTAGTGTACTCCCATAACATGAGAGGGCGCTGGTCGGCCTTTTTCCAATCGGATATGATTTTGCCGACTGCGGCGCCTGTCAAAAGTTTTTCGCCGTGTAAAACCTCAAACATTGTTGGAGTAACACTAGTGATGAGATGGAGCTCCTTGGTTGACACGGCTCAAGTCTGACACTAGTGATGAGATGGAGCTCCTTGGTTGACACGGCTCAAGTCTGACACTAGTGATGAGATGGAGCTCCTTGGTTGACACTGCTCAAGTCTGACACTAGTGATGAGATGGAGCTCCTTGGTTGACACTGCTCAAGTCTGACACTAGTGATGAGATGGAGCTCCTTGGTTGACACTGCTCAAGTCTGACACTAGTGATGAGATGGAGCTCCTTGGTTGACACTGCTCAAGTCTGACACTAGTGATGAGATGGAGCTCCTTGGTTGACACTGCTCAAGTCTGACACTAGTGATGAGATGGAGCTCCTTGGTTGACACTGCTCAAGTCTGACACTAGTGATGAGATGGAGCTCCTTGGTTGACACTGCTCAAGTCTGACACTAGTGATGAGATGGAGCTCCTTGGTTGACACTGCTCAAGTCTAACACTAGTGATGAGATGGAGCTCCTTGGCTGACACTGCTCAAGTCTAACACTAGTGATGAGATGGAGCTCCTTGGTTGACACTGCTCAAGTCTGACACTAGTGATGAGATGGAGCTCCTTGGCTGACACTGCTCAAGTCTAACACTAGTGATGAGATGGAGCTCCTTGGCTGACACTGCTCAAGTCTAACACTAGTGATGAGATGGAGCTCCTTGGCTGACACTGCTCAAGTCTAACACTAGTGATGAGATGGAGCTCCTTGGCTGACACTGCTCAAGTCTAACACTAGTGATGAGATGGAGCTCCTTGGCTGACACTGCTCAAGTCTAACACTAGTGATGAGATGGAGCTCCTTGGCTGACACTGCTCAAGTCTAACACTAGTGATGAGATGGAGCTCCTTGGTTGACACTGTTCAAGCCTTATTAACTCATACATTGTCTCCAATGACATGGGAAATGTCAACATTGCTGATAAATAAAATACACATTCCCTTTAATGAGTTGAAAAGTGAGTTGAAAAGTGGAAATACTGTAATCATTGTCAACTACATTTTTATTTTGTTATACAATTTTTAGCTCACCTGGTCCGAAGGACCATGGTGAGCTTATGCCATACTGCAGCGTCCGTCGTCCGTTGTCAGTCGTCCGTCCGTCAACTTTTCCTTTAAAATGCAACTAGTCCTGAACAGCCAAGTAGATTTTGACTAAATTTGGTCTGGAGCATCCTTAGGCCAAGTAGACTCAATTTTGTATAAACGGTGTGTGTGACCCCCCTGGGGGCAGAGGGGCGGGGCCCAATAGGGGAAATAGAGGTAAAACCTTTGAAATCCTTCTGCTACCGTAGGGATTAAAGGATTTTTCCTTATTTAGTCTTGAGATTCCTTGGGCCCAGGGGACTCAATTTTGTATAAATGGTGGGTCTGGCCCCCCTGGGGGCTGAGGGGCGGGGCCCAAGAGGGGAAATAAAGCAAATTCTTTAAAATCCTTCTTCTTCTGTAGGAATGAAGGGATTTGTTCCATATTTGGTCTGGAGCATCTTTGGGTAAAGGGGAACCAATTTTGTAAAAACGGTGGGTGTGGCCTCCCTGGGACCAGAGGGGTGGGGCCCAATAGGGGAAATAGAGGTAAACCTTTTAAATCCTTCTTCTACCATAGGGATGAAGGGGTTTCTTCCCAATTTCGGCTGGAGCATCTTTGGCACAAGGGACTCAATTTTGTATTTCTTCTTTCTGTAAGAATGACAGGATTTTGTCCAAACTTGGTATGAAGCATCCTTGGGTGAAGGGGAACCAATCTTGTATAAAGGGTGTGTCTAACCCCCCTGGAGGTAGAGAGGAGGTACCCAATAGGGGAAATAGAGGTAAAACCTTTAAAATCCTTCTTCTACCATAGGGATTAAGTGATTTTATCCGAATTTAGTCTGGAGCATCCTTTGGCCAAGGGGACTCAATTTTGTGTAAACGGTGGGTATGACCCCACTAGGGGCATAGGGGTGGGGCTCTGTTTGAAGTTTGTTCTTGCTTTATCTCAAGTACTGGATGGATCTTTCTGAAATTTCATACAATGTATGTATATCTTTACTTAATACCAATTATTTTAAACATATTCAGGTGAGCAATACAGGCCCTCTGGGAATCTTGTTATATTAAGGTTGATTCAGTCATTTACTTTATCAAAATACCTGTTTAAAAAAAGATGTATTGAAGTATAATTCTCTTCTTTGAAGCTATGCGCAGATCTCCATTGTAGATGGTTTCCGCGGTAACATTATGTTTAGTTTCCTTGACGCAGTGTTACTGATTACCTCTGGGTTTGTGATCGTTACCAACAAGGCGGCCAGGATTTACTTCTTCGTGTTCCACCTCTGTTGTGTTGTTATAGTCCTCAAGTAAGTCCTTCTCGGTGTTAGAGGTAATTGTGTGCTCAGACTTATGAACCTGTTCCATATATCTAAGATCAGCACCAGAAAAATATAAACATAAATAAACTGTATATTAAATATGAAATATCTATTGTTTATATAAATTACACAGACATGTTAGAGTACATATCTGGCTGGTACTATGAGAGTGCTATGATGTTGTTTATGCTATTCGTTTACATTCTCCCATATTCCATATGCTTATAGATCTGCTATGTATACTTACTTTACCATGTAAATTTAAAGCTGAGAAACAGAACGTGTTAAGAAAAATCTCCAGAACTTTTTCAGTGTTCAGTCAGAGAACTAAACATAAAACATGGATGGTTCGATCATCAGTCGGAAGTTGTATGTACACTGTTTATATTATATATGCCATAACAGACAATATCGATCAAGTGTAGTATTATTGTGGGAGTTATGCCCCTTTATTGATTTTTCAACTATAGACATTATCTGAAAAATGTGTAATTGGTAGTAATTAGCAAGTCAGTGTCTAACCAATAAACTATTGACAATATTTAACTCCTCAGCATTTTACTACAACATGTGTAGGCTTACAATAGCTAGAGATATTACCATTTCAGGGTAAATAAAATACATATCATTGAATTAAATGGTACATATTGTAAATTGATCAATTGTTCATGTACATAACAAGAAATAAAAAACATGAGTTGATTTCATTGCATAAGGTTCTACATTCTATGTTCTAAGGCCAATTATGACAACTACATCTCATAATTTAATTATTGACATTAAGCCATATCTTTTCTCATATGTCTATATTCCACCAAGGGAGAGAACTTAAATATGATTTAAGCCTGTTGTCCAATCCTTTTGACATTGTACCATTCTATCTTCAATAAAAATTGAAAAAATTAAAAAAAAAGACTAGGACCAGAAAAACATGAAAACTACTATGTGTAAAAGATTTGATGAAAGTATCTACTTACACAGCACACTGTTGTATAGATCCCTTGTGTTTACAGTGTTTCATTTTACGATTGCATAATCATTTGCCAAGTTTTAATTTAATTGATTATACATTTTTATTGCAGTATTTTCATAGCATTTATCCTTGAAGCATTTATACTGGAATACTCGCTCCAGAAGGCTGGCAAGATGGAGACTTTTGTGGAGAAAAAGATCAAGGAACTGGGGCTGGGTGTTGGACAGTGAGTGTTCTATAGCTAAGAGAACCGGGGATGGGTGTTGGACAGTGAGGGTTCTATAGCTAAGAGAACTTGTGCTGGGTGTTGGACAGTGAGGGTTCTATAGCTAAGAGAACCGGGGATGGGTGTTGGACAGTGAGTGTTCTATAGCTAAGAGAACTGGGGCTGGGTGTTGGACGGTGAATGATCTATAGCTAAGAGAACTGGGGCTGGGTGTTGGACAGTGAGTGTTCTATAGCTAAGAGAACTGGGGCTGGGTGTTGGACAGTGAGTGTTCTATAGCTAAGAGAACTGGGGCTGGGTGTTGGACAGTGAGTGTTCTATAGCTAAGAGAACTGGGGCTGGGTGTTGGACAGTGAGTGTTCTATAGCTAAGAGAACTGGGGCTGGGTGTTGGACAGTGAGTGTTCTATAGCTAAGAGAACTGGGGCTGGGTGTTGGACAGTGAGTGTTCTATAGCTAAGAGAACTGGGGCTGGGTGTTGGACAGTGAGTGTTCTATAGCTAAGAGAACTGGGGCTGGGTGTTGGACAGTGAGTGTTCTATAGCTAAGAGAACTGGGGCTGGGTGTTGGACAGTGAGTGTTCTATAGCTAAGAGAACTGGGGCTGGGTGTTGGACAGTGAGTGTTCTATAGCTAAGAGAACTGGGGCTGGGTGTTGGACAGTGAGTGTTCTATAGCTAAGAGAACTGGGGCTGGGTGTTGGACAGTGAGTGTTCTATAGCTAAGAGAACTGGGGCTGGGTGTTGGACAGTGAGTGTTCTATAGCTAAGAGAACTGGGGCTGGGTGTTGGACAGTGAGTGTTCTATAGCTAAGAGAACTGGGGCTGGGTGTTGGACAGTGAGTGTTCTATAGCTAAGAGAACTGGGGCTGGGTGTTGGACAGTGAGTGTTCTATAGCTAAGAGAACTGGGGCTGGGTGTTGGACAGTGAGTGTTCTATAGCTAAGAGAACTGGGGCTGGGTGTTGGACAGTGAGTGTTCTATAGCTAAGAGAACTGGGGCTGGGTGTTGGACAGTGAGTGTTCTATAGCTAAGAGAACTGGGGCTGGGTGTTGGACAGTGAGTGTTCTATAGCTAAGAGAACTGGGGCTGGGTGTTGGACAGTGAGTGTTCTATAGCTAAGAGAACTGGGGCTGGGTGTTGGACAGTGAGTGTTCTATAGCTAAGAGAACTGGGGCTGGGTGTTGGACAGTGAGTGTTCTATAGCTAAGAGAACTGGGGCTGGGTGTTGGACAGTGAGTGTTCTATAGCTAAGAGAACTGGGGCTGGGTGTTGGACAGTGAGTATTCTATAGCTAAGAGAACTGGGGCTGGGTGTTGGACAGTGAGTATTCTATAGCTAAGAGAACTGGGGCTGGGTGTTGGACAGTGAGTATTCTATAGCTAAGAGAACTGGGGCTGGGTGTTGGACAGTGAGTATTCTATAGCTAAGAGAACTGGGGCTGGGTGTTGGACAGTGAGTATTCTATAGCTAAGAGAACTGGGGCTGGGTGTTGGATAGTGGGTGTTCTATAGCTAAGAGAACTGGGGCTGGGTGTTGGACAGTGAGTGTTCTATAGATAAGAGAACTGGGGCTGGGTGTTGGACAGTGAGTGTTCTATAGCTAAGAGAACTGGGGCTGGGTGTTGAACAGTGAATGTTCTATAGCTAAGATGGGCGGATGGTCGAGTGGTTAACATTCCGGCCTTCCAAGCAGGTGGCTGTGGTTCCATCCCCAAAGTTTCCGTACACATGAAATATTCAGAGAAAGCGTTTTTTCTCCTGATCACACAACTCCAACAACCCAGGTGGAGTATAAAATGGTCTGGGGTGCTGTATGTAAATGATACAGTTGGAAACACGGTCCCATTACAAACAGAACACAATACATCTCCAGCACACACACAGCCATACACGCATACAGAGATATTAGCCAGATGGCATAGGACTAGTAGTTAGAGCCTGATAAGGCAGCTCCTGCGAATTCCTCAATATTGCATTGATTAATGTATATGCTAATTGTATTGACTGTATAAAATTGTAAATCTATGTACTGTAAAGCGCTTTAGAGTGGCTTATGTTAGCTAGATAGGGCGCTATATCAAATGCTGTATAATTTTTTATTTATTTAAGAG
The DNA here is from genome assembly GCF_002113885.1 of Mizuhopecten yessoensis. Lineage (NCBI taxonomy): Eukaryota > Metazoa > Mollusca > Bivalvia > Pectinida > Pectinidae > Mizuhopecten > Mizuhopecten yessoensis. Next base: position 925,536 of record NW_018408638.1, read on the forward strand.
AACTGGGGCTGGGTGTTGGACAGTGAGTTTTTTTCCCCCATAGTTTTATGATTCGGGAAATAGATGAGGTATCAATATAACAGATGATAAACAATTAATCTCACAGTATTTTCAGGGTTTGTCATGAGAGCGATTATTTTGAGAAAAAAATGAAAAATGAGAGGCAACAGCAGGTGGACTCAAAATTATATCCTCATGTGAGTGATGAAAAGACCCAATGTGGTAATACATAAGTGTCAAAATCTGAGGTGTATTGATATTTACAGGGTGGTGAAGCCCCATGAGAAGTTAAAGGGAGATGCTATGGAACTGGTGTCACACGAGGAGGAGCCAGACCGCGCACATCCCCCTCCTGGCTCTGCCAACCATGATCAGGGCGATGAGTCAGATGGCTCAGATATTGACAGTATTCCTGACTTGTCTGCTGAGGAGGGACTTCGCTTCCATTTAAGGAAGAAGAGTAGGTCTATGTATAGGTTATGATAGTATTTAATTACCTGTTCATATCCAGATGGAAATCGTGCAATTTCTCTATGCCAGGAAAAAGATTTTTTAAACATATGCTTTATATCTTAAAACAATTCATGATTCAATTTAAGATAAACAAGGAATTTAGATGTGTTTTGACTAGTATTAATCATAGTTATTCCCCTTCAACCAAGCTTTTGCTCATATTAATTCATATACAAAAATGTACCTCAGGTATATAGCTGAAGTGGACTTTAGGATAACATCTGCATTTCACCTGGTCAGTAATATATATATTTTACCAGGTCATTGAATCTGTATGCTAGCTGGTCAGTTATGTCTGTATTTTTACCTGGTCAACTGCACCTGTATATCGCCTGGTCAGATACACTTGTATTTTACCTGTCAGTTACACATGTATTTTACCTGTCAGTTGCACCTATTTGTTACCTGGTCAGCTACACCTGTATTTTTACCTGTCAGTTACTCCTAAATTTTACCTGTCAATTACACCTATATGTTACCTGGTCAGCTACACCTGCATTTTACCAGGTCAGTTACACCTGTATTTTACCTGGTCAGTTACAACTGTTTTTTACTTGTCAGTTACACCTATATTTTACCTGGTCAGCTACACCTGTATTTTTCCTAGTCAGTTACACTGGAATTTTACCTGGTTAGTTGCACCCATATTTTACCTGGTCAGCTAAATTTACCTGATAAGTTACTCATGTTTTACCTAATTTATCTGATTACAGGTAGGAAGAAAGTGGAAGTTCTGCTACAGCAGATGTTTGAGGGAGAGATCGACCCAGAGGACCTGGGATCAGATTTAGAAGAGGAGAGGCCAAGAACCTTGACATTGGACGCAGTCACATGATCTGTACTGGACCTCATGTTTACTAGATCACATGACTCAGTCACATGATCTGTACTGGACCTCATGTTTACTAGATCACATGACCTTAGTTTTCTGTCTATTATGTGTGAATGGAACAAAAAGCCAGTGAAAGTGTTACCACTGGCGTGTGATAGCTGTTTACTTGTTTATTTGAAACTTGAATTATTCTTGTCCACCATAGACTATGACAGTCTGCAAATTATTTATAAAATTTGTATTTTCCTAAGAAATTATAGCAGGCTATTTTAGGGAAGTGCAAAAATTTGATGATTAAGCAACTAGGTTTGAAGTGTTAAAATAAGAAGAATTGCCGACCATAAATATCTCTGAAAATAAAGTTGCTAACCTTTTGCCCCTATACATAGAATGCTCCGACCTGAAACATCCCAAATCAATGTGCCCATGTTTAAATATACACAACAGGCTGTGCAAATTTGATATCAGAACACAAGAGGTACATCTACTAAAATAATGCATCTTGAAACTGATTTGCTACAATAAGAAAATCTGCAGTAAAGAACCACTGACATAAGAATCCTGTTTGACAATTCCTTAATTCCTTAATTCAAAAGAATAAAAATAAACCCATGCCTTTTTACCTTAAAAGCCTAAATGTTATGCTTGCTAAAATAATTTGCTAAATGTTACTTTGAATGCACAATGTTACATAAATTTAATTCATGTCGAACTTGACATATTAATATATGCATTACAGTGTAAAAAAACTAGTCAGTGATTTTAAATCTTTGATTTCATTTTTAATAAGTACATGTATATTTCTTTGTTATTTGTATGTAGTTGTTGATTTGTCTCATTTTACAGGAATATTAAGTAAATGTTATTGTGGATATGTTTCTGTCTGAAGGAATAGTTTGGCATTTGCTTAAGTTACTTTTGTGTCTTCATCAAATTATCTACATCTAAGTGTGTCTTTGTAGCTTGTGTCTTAGTCTCTGTTTTAAGAAAGCTTGAGGATGCACGGGCGAAGGTAAAACAGTTTCCAATGTTGTTACTTTCCTTATAAAAAGGATATTTATTAATCTATTTGACTCAAAGCAGACATTACAATTTTCTGAGCATAAAGCATAAGTTTATTTCCATTTCAGAGAAATATTACCCAGATACAGTTGTCTCCCTTACGTTACTGTTGTAGTCAATTACGTTTTTTGTAATGTACAGAACTTGAAGCTGATAGCAATATTTTAGTAATTTTTTTAAGAGGTCTGTAATGTAAAGAAAAAATAATAATAATCTAATGTTTCAGGCTTTTGCTCAGTACATTGCAACAGAATTGAAAAGTAATAAAGCAGTCTTGAAAAAGTTATATGGGAGAAGGGCAGATAATCTACGTTCGTGATGAAAACTTACAAGATAAAACTTTTTTTTGAGTCTTTTTTTTATATCAAATAATGGAGATGGAAACTTGTGTTTTTATTTTGTTCTGATAATTTTTGTGGAAGCAATTTCCTACCCACGTCGTCATGGCTACTTTTGTTTAATAAATATTTCCTACTTTCTCTTTATGCAGGGTATTCATTTCTATTTTTGCAACATTATCAAGTATCATTTCAACATTATCAAGTATCATTTCGTTTTGGAATGGTGTGTAAGTTGCACATGAACAAATTAGCAATTTATAATTTTAGCTGTAAATTTTGATTTTGAATTGGGAATTTCCCCGATGACTAATACCTTTCAGAACATTTTTTTTGTACTGTTGTACACTAGGTCTAGTGTATAAAAGTGGTCACTCAATGTGGGATTTATATCTCCATACATTGGTAACATCAGGATGCACAGGCTGTTTGATTGTGTTTAGAACAAGGAGATTTTGTCAGCATTGTATCCGTATGTCATTTCAACAACATCAAGTTTAGATTTCATATATTCTGGCAAAATAACTAAATCAATTGTCTGAAATTAATTTTTATAAATGTCTACATCTTATAATTACCTACTGATCAATTAGAAAGCTGACTTGCCTCTAAAGAGTTCAGCCTGTCTTTTTACAGAAAACGTTCTGCTATTTTCATAGCAAGCCATGATTTATTAAAGCTCGGAACTGGACTATAGATAAATATACTGTAGATGAGTAAGCATTTGGTCAAGTAATGTGTCAGGTCCAAGGTTTATGTGTTGGTATTCTTCGAAACTGCTTCATTTTCTAGGCTAAACGTTTAACATTGTGTGTTTGTCTCACATTAGCATGTTCGTGGTTTCAGTCGAAAGTGAGTTTTTGAAGGGTGCTGTGTAAAAGTGCCAGCTACTAATTCAGACTTATATAATAATTTGTGCAATAATTGATGCAAAACGTGCTATACAATGAGATGTGTAGATATTGGCTGTTTAACAATAAAATGACTGAGCTTGTCTGACTCATCCTCTTCTCCTTGTCAGATGCTTCAATGTTAAATAAAGTTTGAAGTAGTAACGGAAGTAGTAGGAGGGTCACTTGACGTTTTTCCCAGACTGCTATATATATAAAGATAATCACCAGAAAGGTATCATGACAGTTGGGAATCCCGTGGGGAAGGGGGAGGGCAGGTCAGACCACTGGGGAAGGGGGTATATACATATCACTGGGGGAGGGGGTACAGACCACTTGGGGAGGGGGTACAGACCACTGGGGAAGGGGGTACAGACAAATGGGACTTCTTTGAGGACTTCTGCTCACTGCTGAAGTTATACACTGTTAGATATTGTGAAGTTGGGTTAAGTCGATCACGAGGCTTCATTTAGTTGTCAATTAATAGTTATTCAACAATCTGTGTTTCAATATGAATAATGAACTAACTTTTGTCTGTATCTTGTGTGAACATGATGTGATATATTTCCTACCTATTTAGTTAGAATACGAAATAGATAAACGAGTTGGAATACAACTGAATTAACATCAATTATTTTCCCAACCTTGAAAGGATCTCGGACGTAAAATGAAAACCAAAACATTTGAAGAGGAATTGAGGTTTATTACACATTTATGAGTGTGAAGTTTGTGTCTCAAAGAAGTGGTAAAATATACATTGTATTAAAATGTGTCATAGAGGTAAAAGTGACAAACAAGTGCACTGCAAACTTCAAAACAGTATTAACACTTTCGATCTTACCTGTCTTATGTAAGTTTTATATTGGTAACGTTCAACCATTGCCAAAAAAACTCTATATATCGCCTCTTGAAGATTAGATTAGTTTTAAGAATCTTATTATTACCAACTTTGCTGACGAAATAGATTCAAATTATGTCAGTTAAAAATAGGTGTACATGTAACATGACTATAAATATCAGACCAACTACTTCCACAGGTACATTATAATATCTCAATGTAATGGACCCAACTAACTTTCTGTAAAAATCACATTTCGAGTTTGTACATAAAATATCATTCGAAACATGGGTTTATTTTCAAATAGCCTTCAAAATTCTTGCAAAATATGTTTTCTCCGGGAATTATACCCCTTCAGTCAATATCTAATGGACGCCTCTGTACTCAAGTAAAGAAACCCTCCGGTGTATAGTGTAGTGAACCCACCTTTCAGTGTCCCATATGATGACTATTGATTTTTTATGGTGCATTTGAATGACAAACAAAACATCTGGCGTTGATGACACTCCTGCATAATTAACATAATAGTATTCAATGCTACATGACGGCAACACATTGTCTGAAGACACCAATACCCTCAGTCGAGTGCACGTGAGATCAATGGAAGAGCCGACTTAACTTTTAGGTTTGCTTGGCATTATTTCTATAACTCGTAAAATAATGGATAGTTTTAAATTATTGCTGCAATTGACGTTGAGAGTGAATCTGTCCCTTACATGTATAGCCTGGACGTGTCGGTTGATTTACAAACACGGTAATCTCTTTGGTAGCAGGTCTAGTCTCCGGGGGTCTTTTTCGTCTGTTTGGTAGCCGGTCTAGTCTCCGGGGGTCTATTTCGTCTCTTTGGTAGCCGGTCTAGTCTCCGGGGGTCTATTTCGTCTCTTTGGGAGCTGGTCTAGTCTCCGGGGGTCTATTTCGTCTCTTTGGTAGCTGATCTAGTCTCCGGGGGTCTATTTCGTCTTCCCTTGGTGTCTCTTCATTTCCAGTTGTTTTTATGAACAACCTTGAGTTATAGTTGTGTCCTTTAGCAGTGCATATTGCGTAAGATTGCTAACATAAACTGCACAGTTGGATGTTATTGTATACTTCTCTCTATATAAAGACTGGAACTGTCCCAAGTGTACTGTTAAAGATATCGTACTGGAAATTGTCTACTACAGCTATACTGCACATGTAATGTTACAGAAGCATGCACACTTAATGTGTGGTAAGTGTTTTAAGCTGAAAATGCATCCACACATAACACAATGCGATCTACAAAGTGTTGTATCGATATACCCATACAAGACTAAGCTTTTCTGGTGACATCACAGAGGTGAAAGATTATATCTGATATAAAGATAATTGGAATCATGAAGACACAAAGTTGGTAAAATCTTATCGCTAAAATGACCATGAAATCGTATTGTATTTCAGACTAACAAAGGACACATCGGCAGTACATAAGCCGCTGTATTGTATTACGGAATTTAAATTAAAATATTAAATATTTTTTAGATTTTCAATTCCATTTGTAATACTATTTCATTTGTTATGAATAGAAACTACTGATGGTATAAGCATGGAAATACTTCGTGAGTTGCGTCAGCGTGAATTCCAATCTTAACAAGTACTTATTGTAATGGGGACCATCACAGAAGTCCTCCAAATCCCCGCAGTTATGTTCGCAGTGCCAAAATACACCTACATATGAAATTTGAGCAAAATCGACTAATATTTAATGTCGACCAATCAGAGACCGTGGCGGCCATCTTGGTTGACCGATTTGAAAATGAAAGGTCATTTGCACATCCCCTCGCCATGCTTAACATTTGTGTAAAGTTTCATTAAGTTCCGTCAAATTCAATTTTAATTCAATTCAGTTTATTCTCTTTACAATACAAAGTATAGAGAAACATTTGTACAAGATAATTCACAATACAGTTGTTTATAAGGTAAGTCACACAATCACAAGCTAATCAATATTATTCAAATAATTCATATCATGGAGGACACATATCATTAAATATTATTCTTATAAATGCACATAGTTTCTTCAAGGTACATGTACGTACATGTTTGGAATTCATCAGCTCGTTAAGCTTTAAAATGTTAGGTTTAATATAAAAGTACTTATCTAAATATGATTTTCTGAATTCAGTTAGTGATGGACATTGCAATAGGTAATGAAATTCATCTCCAATTTGCTTGCTGTTACAATATGTGCAAATTCTATTTTGACGGTCGATGGTATTCGATCTTCCGGTCTCGATGATTAGTTTGTAATTCGTTGTTCTAAATTTGCACAGAACATGTCTTTCGTTATCAGTTAAAAGATCTAAATAATCTTCAAACTTGCACTGTTCTTTAAAAATTCTATACCATATTGCTTTCGATGAATTAAATACACCATTCTCCCAATTTTGAACAAATTGGTCATAGAGAATTTGTTTAATATTTAATTTAAACCAGGAAGTATTTAATTCTTCTACGAAATGTGCATTCCAAATGTTAGTTCAGCCACAATCATTTAATATTTGTTGGATTTAACTTAAATGTGGGACTGTATTATTACCATAAATTTGACTATGACACAGCAAATTATGCATGATAACATTTAATTTACATTCTTTGGAATTAATCATTTGTGACTAATACGTTTTCATTCTGGATTTCACTGAAATAGATAATGGACAAGTACCAAGTTCTCCATAAACCATATAAGAAGGTGTACTTCTCTTGAGCCCTGATAGTAATTTACAAAATTCAAGATGTACACGTTCAATATTGTGTAGGTTTGTATATCCCCAAATCTCGCAACCATACAGTAATACGGGTTTTACAGTCTTACCAAATAAATCATATATACACCGAATATAAAGATTATACAGTCCACAATTCTTTAAAATATCGTTCATGGCAATATTAGCTTTTTATTTACATTAAAAGAACCTGTGCGTGATAATACAGTGCCTAAGTATGTAAAACTCTTGACAAACTCGATCTCTTCATCGTCAAAAGTAAATACAGTTCTATGATGCAGACGGACCTTTGTAAACATCATACATGTCGTTTTTCCTATTTAAACTTTCAATCTCCACTGTCTACAATAAAAGAATCATATCGTCTGCATACAAAAAAATAAAAAGTTTGATGTAGATATGAAATTCTTCTAATTTACTAATTAGGCACTGTAAACCATTAACATTATTACGAGTCATAAAATCTTCAAGGTAAATCAAGTATAAACTGGATAGAAAGGGAGATACATTTTCTCCTTGTCACAAACCGTTATCATATGGGGGAAAAGTAGAACTTTGACCATTAAAAGTTATCTTAGACTTAATGCATTGGCACATGTTGTATATAATAGAGTACATTTTGCCATTAATTTGGTTAAATAACATTTTGTTCCACACTTCATTCCTCCAAACTTTATCGAATGCTTTTTCGATATCAATGAAAATGCAGTAACGTGTTTTTTTCGTCATATAAGTAAGATGAATTAATGAGAACAATACAAAAATATGATCAATAGTTGAGTAATTCTTCCGAAATTCAGCTTGGTTTTCACACATCAAATTGTACTCATCCGAGTACTTCTGGAATCTTTCGTTCAAAATACTAAAAATTCGTCCAAAAGTTTTTGAGAAAATGTGTCGGAAATTTTTACACCAGAAGAAGAAGAAGAAGAAACGGAGTAAAACCAATAAGTCCCCACTTCGTTTCGATGACTTTTAAAATAAACTATTCTTTAATTTAGGATACCGGTAAAACATAAACGAACGAATGAAAAAACTCACCATGCAATTTGAATTTAAACTTCTTTTTTTTTACTTGCTCAGTTTCTTAGGATAGTAGCAAATCCGGCAATTTGTGTAAACAATCATTCCTCATAAACATTGCTGTAAATTGTACTCTAGTCCTGCTAGATATAGCTCCGGTGTTTACTTTGTAGGTAAGCAGTGCCTAAGTATGGCTTTTTATGTAACAGGTCAAGCACCGGTATAATATCTAGATCATGTGTGATGCAAACATGCTCTTTTGTATATAACAAAGGCGATAATCTTCTTTCTGTTTTTTTGATGTCTTTATTTAAATTAAATTGGAAACCAGTTTATTTATTTAATTTTTAGAAATTTCCAAAACATTGAAAACGAAAGTGAAAGTAAAATTTAAAATTATATGTGATGTAAGTTTTGTTTTATTGCGGTCAGACCAGCTGTCTACAAGTAAGTCAACATATTTCCAATGAATACTTAGTGTGTTCGTGATACCTCACTAACTTGTGTAGATACACTGTTATTTTATGTCAGTAGCTCGTATATATATATATGTTGTGTGGTGACAGTTGCGTAACGATCACTTATAATACAGTAAAATAACACCTCTGTGGCGGCACTAATCCGTCCTGTAATGCTAGATAAAAGAAATATTTGAAAATAACCTCGTATTCAAGTGGGATTTAATTATGCTATAAGTAAAGGCAAAGAGTTTGCTCGATAAAAGCCCTTAAACCCATTGTTCTATAAATAGATTCTACGAAACTGTATATGGAGTTCTTATGAGAGCTTGAATGTGCTAATTGTTGTGTTAACTGAAAATTTCCCATGTAATTTCGATTGCACTTTAATCGGACTTCTGTTAAAATGGCCCACAGTAAATGCTGTACGATTGTTTAGCTCCGGAAGCATTAATGGCGAACTTCCTGCCTTGTCGCCTCGTCTTACTACCACATCTAAACGATACCATACACGATAACATAACAACTATTTTAATAACATTTCTATTAAATGTTTTCTTCAGGTGGTAAGTATGGATTATGAAAAGTTCTTTTTACACAACCAATAATAGTTTCTGTGTGACGTTTCAATGACTAGTACGGTATGTACACTGTCAACTTCATCAGACAAATGACCAGTGAAGCGTATGCACACAAAGGTGTGAAATGTGTACGAGTTGACTATGCTCATCTGACAGCTCTGTGGTTTTGTTGGCACTATCCTAGTTTCCGGTGTATGGACGTGACATTATTTGAAGTTTACCTACTAGTATATTAATGCACATTATGGCTATTGTCGGCTTAATTTTCAGAAACACCTGAGTCATGTTCGTTTATGCGGAACAACCGGTTTATCTGTTTTCAAATGTGACATTTCGCATATAAATCCTATCGGACCTGCATACGTTTAAGCAGGCCTTTCAAAGCTTTGTCAAGTCTCGACTGAAAGCAGCATCCGATTCCTAGATACGACTTTAATTTTAATTCATAAACAAACAACTCTGGTCCAACCGGTCCAACTGTTTGGATCGCGATAAACGAAAGCGGCTTTGGTTTTATCCTTCTGTCATTTTTCAAAGGTTTTGATGTACATGCAATCTTTCCTTTGTTCATATGTGCGTTTGGCATATTTAAATCACCCTATAATAATAATAATAATAATAATAATAATAATAGACTTTATTTAAATTCGATAACACATTGAGTCAATGACTCGTCTCACATGTGGTCGACATAAAATGTACAATATTTACAACATGGATATGACATACACGTACATACATAAGAAATTAAGTAGCATATCACAGGTAATAAAACATTGTATTATCTTTAAAACAAAAAACAAAAAACAACAACAATCTCCTGCATCGTGTATCCAATAACAAAACTACGTAATACATATCACAGATATATTGGTATGTGATATCACACAGGCTTACAATAAAATATGTCACACGTGTATTGGAAAATAAAAAGTTGGCTAAATATCATGCAATGCATAAATTCTCATGCTGCATTTTAGAAGATTTAAGAAACGCATAATGCGTCTAATATACATACATGTCATTGTGACAAAGGGTAAAAAATTACAGAATATACGCTAATGTAGCGTGAGTTAATACCAAAGTGTTGATTAGGGCATTAGGAATAGTAATTAAGATAAATTCTAAAACTTCATTTAGATACACGTGTGTCATATTCCAGGTACTACAGCAGATAGATATTTCAGGAGGGAAAGGGGGTGCAGATTTTTAATTTTCTTTACACTTGTCTTTATAGATTACATTGAGATGTTTTTTGCACTCGAACTTAAAACTGTTTAGTGATTGGCATTTAGAGACAGTGGTTGGCAAATTGTTCCAGAGTGTCGGTCCATTATATTTAAAAGAGCTTTTGAATTTTTCCGTTTTGTGTTTGGGTACAACATATCTACCTGCCGCAGCTGACCTGGTTTGGATAGTATGGACATTGCTCACAAGAGTATTGCAGTCTAGGTAATTTGGACATAGCTTGTTTATTACTTTAAACATCAGAACACATTCGTTATATTCAACTCTGTACGTAAAAGGCAGCCATTTTAGTTTTACAAACAGCTGTGCACCGGGAACAGTATAGTCGGCATCTAGTATAATCCGCAGTGCTCGTTTTTGAATTCTTTCAAGTTTGTGTACCAGTGTCAGGACCTATTATAGTATACTTTATTGAATAACTAACACGGCGGCCTAAATCTTTATCTGAACGACCTGACAGGTGTTGAGTTTAATGCTTGTCAATTCTCCTAGTGACTCGATTTTCGGGGTCTGAATGTTATGATGGGTAATAAAAGCACATGTTTTGAGAAGCCATCTTGACCTGATGTTTGGTTAGTTGTGTCTAGGTAAAGAACATAACAATTGGCGACGAGGACAAACATGACAGCGACGTTTGGTAAAATCGACGCTTTTGAGGAGGCGGTCGGAACGTGGGAACACTATACAGAACGTCTGGGACATTATTTTGATGCGAATAACATCGGAAACACGGACGATGCAGACAAGGCAAAACGTAAGTCAATCCTATTGAGCGTTTGTGGCGGAAAAGTGTACAAGCTCATGTGCGATCTCCTTGTAACGGCTAAACCGGGCGATAAGACATATGATGAACTTGTGGCAATAGTACAGGGCCATTATCAGCCAAAACCATCAGAAATTGTTGAACGTTATAAATTCCATAACAGATTTCGAAGTGCGGGAGAAACTGTGTCAGATTATGTTGCGAGTTTGAGGCATTTAGCGGAACACTGTAACTATGGAGAAACCTTAGACAATATGTTGAGAGACAGAATAGTTTGCGGAATTAATGAAGATCGCATTCAACGTCGGTTGTTGTCGGAGAGTGAATTAACATTCAAAAAGGCATTTGACATCGCATATTCGATGGAATTAGCGAAGAAAAACGTAATAGACCTTCAACAATCTACTAGTTCAAAGGAACAAGTCAACAAGTTACAGTCTTCGCAAAGCGCGAAATTCAAAAACAATAAACAGTTCAACAAGGGACATCAAAGTTCTGGAAGTACTGATAGACATGACAAACCATGTTGGCGGTGTGGAGGGAAGCATAAACCTCACACATGCAGGTTTAAGGACTATGAATGTTACAAGTGTGGTCAAAAGGGACACATTAGGGATAAGTGCCCCAACAAGGAGGGGGATAAGTCAGGCAAGCTGTATAAAAGGCAAAGTGGTCAGTACAGCAAACAGCCTTCCAAGGTCCATATGATGGAGGATTCTGAGGACGAGATGTACATGATGTATCACATCAATCACATTGGGGAATCAAGGAAACCCTACCATGTCAAACTTCAAATAGGGGGTAAGAATGTGGACATGGAAATCGATACAGGCGCTGGAATTTCAGTGTTGAGTGAAACAACATTTCGCGAGTTATCTGAGGATACTGGACTCGAACTCAAACCCACCCAGGTCAAGTTACGCACATACACAGGGGCAAGTGTGCCTACTTTGGGCGAGTGCGTACTCACAGTGTGCTATCGTAACTTTACGAGAGAAATGTTGATTGTAATAGTCAAGGGTAACGGTCCGAATCTCATGGGACGCGACTGGCTAGGGAAAATAAAGTTGAACTGGGCTGAGATATTCAAGGTCAGTGAGGATCATGAACTACAGACAGTGCTTGATAAGCATAAGGCAGTCTTTGCAGGAGGACTGGGTAAAGTGAAAAACTTTAAAGCCAAGATATATGTGGATCAGAACGAGAAACCGCGTTATTTCAAGGCAAGACCAGTTCCATACGCATTGCGGGAAAAGATTGAAACGGAACTGGATAGACTGGTGCAGGAAGGCACCATTGAGCCTGTTGAAATGTCAGAGTGGGCGACACCTATCGTACCCATTGTCAAGTCGGATTCTACCATTCGTATCTGTGGTGATTACAAAGTAACTGTAAATCAAGTGAGTAAGTTGGACAACTACCCAATCCCTAAGACTGAAGATTTGTATGCTAGTCTTGGAGGTGGAGCTTTCTACTCGAAACTGGATTTGAGCCAGGCTTATCAGCAGTTAGAGTTGGACACCGAGTCGAAACCCTACACAACAATCAATACCCATAAGGGCCTGTTTTGCTATAATCGTCTACCATATGGGATTTCGTCAGCTCCCGGAATTTTCCAGAGGACAATGGAAAATATCCTTCAAGGTGTACCGCAAGTGATAGTTCGTGTCGACGACATCTTAGTCGCCGGGAGGGATCGACAGAGTCATATCAAGAACTTAGAACTGGTTTTGACCAAACTGGAGAATGCGGGTATACACTTGAAAAAGAGTAAATGCTTTTTCATGAAGGAAGAAGTTGAGTATTTGGGTCACAGGATCACTGGAGAGGGCATGCAACCGATTGAGGTCAAGGTTAGAGCCATCAAGGACGCTCCTGCGCCCAGGAACGTGAAAGAACTTCAGGCTTTCCTTGGTATGCTTAACTATTATGCGTGCTATTTACCCAACATAAGCACAGTGCTTGCACCACTTCACATGTTGTTAGCCAAGGAGACTGACTGGAAGTGGGGAAAACGCGAAGAAAATGCGTTCGTCAAGGCCAAGGAACTTTTACAGTCGGATACGGTACTCGTGCATTACGATCCGAAGAAGAAGCTAGTGTTGTCGTGTGATGCTTCTCCTTATGGCCTTGGTGCGGTTCTATCGCATGTCGAGCCAGACGGCAAGGAACGGCCTATCGCCTACGCGTCGCGTTCGCTGGCACCGGCTGAAAAGAACTACTCTCAATTGGATAAGGAGGGCGCAGCCCTTATCTTTGGTGTGAAAAAGTTTCACCAGTATTTATATGGAAGGACATTTACCATATATACAGATCACAAGCCGTTATTGGGGATTTTCAAGACTGATCGGGCCATTCCGACTATGGCATCTGCGCGCATCCAGAGGTGGGCGCTTCTACTCGCGGCATACGAGTATGACTTAATCTACCGTCCGGGAACATTGAATGCTAACGCCGATGGGCTTAGTCGATTACCTCTGAGTGAAACTGTAGATGAGGTACCAGTTCCAGGAGAAATGATTTTGATGATGGACACGCTTAACTCTTCGCCCGTAACCTTTGAGCAAGTGCAAACCTGGACAAAACAGGACCCTACGTTACAGGAAGTTATCGGCTGGGTGTACAGAGGTTGGGGAGAGAAGTGTCCGAATGAACGGTTAAAACCCTATCACAACCGGAGACATGAACTCAATCTGTATGAGGATGTTCTACTGTGGGGGAATCGCGTAGTAATCCCTACATTTGGACGAGCATCGTTGCTCGACGCCCTTCATGAAGGTCACCCAGGCATCGTCAAGATGAAAAGTTTAGCTCGAGGGTACGTCTGGTGGCCAGGCATTGACGCCGAAATCGAGGAGCGAGTGAAGTGTTGTGAGTCGTGTCAACTACAGGCTTCCATACCGGCAATGGCACCACTTCATTCATGGGACTGGCCATCGAGGCCATGGTCACGCGTACATGTGGACTACGCAGGTCCATTTCTGGGTCACATGTACCTGGTCGTCATTGACGCATACAGTAAGTGGGTTGAGATTTTGGTTACAAACTCATCCACATCGGCAATCACTATCGAGAGACTGCGGTGCGTGTTTGCGCAACATGGATTGCCAGAAATGTTAGTGTCGGACAACGGTCCGTGCTTCGTGAGTGAGGAATTCAGTGTTTTTATGTCAGAGAATGGCATAAAACATGTAAGGACTTCGCCACACCACCCCGCTTCAAACGGACTGGCAGAGCGGGCAGTGCGGGGATTCAAGGAGGGCATGAAGAAACAACAGAACACAGAGGGTAGTCTGGATAAAAAACTTTGTCGTTATCTCCTAGCGTATCGGTCAACACCGCAAACAACAACTGGATTGTCTCCAGCGGAACTCTTGTTCAACCGTAGAGTCAGGACAAAACTTGACTTAGTTCGTCCTGAAGTTCGTGAGCGTGTACAGCAACAACAGCTGTTGCAGAAGAAACAACATGATCAGCACACGAAGGAACGTCATTTCGCTGAGGGAGATTCCATATTCGCGAAGAACTTCTATGCTGGACCTAAGTGGAAATCGGGTGAAATCGTGTCGCGAAATGGACCCGTGTCCTATACCATAAAGGGGGAAAATGGAACAGTGGCTAGACGCCATGTAGACCACTTAAGGCAAAGACATTGTCTCCCTGTGAAAGAAGTCGACCCCGACAAAGACTTTTATGACACCATACCTACCTCTGTACCTGTATCTGTACCGGTTACTGAGCCAAACAACTCAGTTGGTAAACCAAAGCCTGCAGATAACACATCGACACCTGTACCATCAACAAAATCGTCGATTAGTCCAGGAGAACCTTCAAGGAGACCCCAAAGACCGCGTAAACCACCATCGTACTTGAAGGAGTATGTTCGTGATTAGCTAGCATTGAACACATTATTTTGAGTTTCTGTTAAGCTTTAAGTAAGGATGAACTGTGTTCTATGAACTTGGTAAACTTAAGTGTTCAGCGTTGGTATCGCGCATTATTGACTGTGTTTATTGATGCACTCTATCTGTGCAAGAGTTTTTGGTTCAAGAGTTAATAGTTCATTTCATTTCTAGTTATATGGGAAACTTTAATTTCAAGAGAACAGCATCTCACAATCGGTGAATGTCTTCACTGTGGGTGGAGGGATGTAGTGTTTCTGTACATTGTATGTACAAGTGGTTGTAAACGCTCCGTAGCGGATCGGTTACGGATGCTGACGGATGCTATGTCGGTAATTTGTATTACGTAATGTATTGCATGATGGGTAATAAAAGCACATGTTTTGAGAAGCCATCTTGACCTGATGTTTGGTTAGTTGTGTCTAGGTAAAGAACATAACAGTCATGTCGATATGTCTTATGTTCATCCAAGGCTGTCACGCAATCAGTTTTATCTAGGACTCTGGCCGATTTGATTTGGTATTCATATGTGGCTGAGTTTCTTGAAGGGCTTATCAGCAATGGTAACTTTCAGATATATCGACGTCATGCTATCTTAATTTGTAATTCATTTGACATGTAACTTGATTGGTCAATTGAAATAATTTGCGACGGTATAATCATGATATACTGTCGGAAAATTTCTCATTAGCATATATTTACCTTTGCGCTGCAACCCACTATATGAATATTACCAGCAGAAATGTCGAATGTCCCTTCGTCAAACGCTCAAATGATTACGGTTAATCATTGGCGCCAATTTTATTTAAATAGAGCTGTGCCACCAATGTCGTTAAAAGGACGACGAATTTAAAAAATGCAGTGAATAAATAAATAATGTAGGAACAAATAGATAAAAAAACATTTGTTCTATAGTAAAAATGGAATGAATGGCGTATTTAAAATGTTCATGCCGGTATGAAAAGAAACGACGTTCAATTCCTATATGAAGCCCGAATGGCGATTGTTAATGACGTCAATGACTCCGAAACGTCACGAAATTTATATTAATGACGTCAGAAACAACAGCCGGACCCAGAAAGGTGTCCGCCTCACTTTAATTGGTCCTGACGTCACCCATCAACGACAAAGAGACCCAGGTTTTGAAGAAAACGCACAAAATATCTGACAGTCGTAGTTTCTTTCAGTGACTATTTGATATGAATAAGAACGGGTATAACCCTACTGTACTTTGAGACGCTCCGCGTCGCGCGTAAAACTCAAAATACAGTAGGGTTATCCCCTAAATAACAACACAAATTGACCGTGTCAATCGTATATAACTTTCTGAACATTATATTCAGGACATTATAGATCCTTCTGCTCCAGCCTCTTTCCTCTATTAACAAGGAAAGCGTACTACTAAGCTGTACGATAAGAGGGATAGATTTGGAATTTTCGATCTTGATGTTTCCCTTTCTTGATTGAAACATATCTTCTCTTCAATCGAGGATGAAAACCATTTCACTTCCGTAGACTTTGAGGCATTATTCAACTATATAAAGGACATTGGTATGTTTTATAAACGTTGATTCCATTAACCTACAGGACTCTTTTTTGCGGCGTTATACATATCTCTTTCTATTGCAATCTTAACACAAAATGTTATCTAAGTTTTCATATGTGAACCCCTTGATTATTTCTTACTCTCTAAGCCTATCCTGGTGCTGATTTTATTGTTCCGACGTTAAATTATCATAGTAGTCGATGAGTCGTTCAATTCAAACAAACAAAATCTAACCTTGTGTTTACATATAGCGATTGATTCGTTTTTCAAGAGGCTTACTACAAATATTATAATAGCAATGACAAATGTCGACTGCTGACGGACAAACATACAACATAGGTTTTCAAAAGATGCAGGTTAAGGATGTACTCTTCTGAGGTTTAAATCACGTTCAAGTCTCGTTTTGATCTGGTGTAATGTTTTTTTTTTAATATTTAACAAATTATGATGAAGTTTATTAGCAAACACGCATCTGAAAAATATGTCAAAAAACTAGATGCCTGTTGTGTGTAGAACTATTTTTACAAGAATTCGGCGGCCATTTTGAAAATGTGTTGTAATGTGTATTTCTTGCGCTTCAAAAAAGGCCAAAATTTCATCATTTTTGACACTAGATTGATCACTTAAATTGTGATTGTGTCGCCATTTTTAATTGTAGCAGGTTCAGTTTTGCTGTACAACTTTATAATTTTTAATATGATGAAAATAATATGCAACAGACTGGAAAATTATACATTATTGATATTTTTTTACATATTATTTAGTGTAACTGAAGCACTTTTGATTTTTGACCCCGAAAAAGGTAAAAAAATACACAAATGAAATGGGATGTTTTAGAAAGAGAAACACATTTTCATTTAATTTAATAGCAGAACTTTTTATATCAAGCGTTTAATCTGCAAAAAAATGGTAAAAAAATAGTATTTTTTCATAAAAAATAGGGAGTAGCGGTAACTATAATCGGCTTTCTGAGTTAAAAGAAATTTAACTTCCATACTTTCAAAGAAAATAATATTTTCATCAATTCTACAAACATTCATACATATCTAATAACACACTTGGAAGAAATTGTATGGATTTGTTCTACAAATGGTCAAAACCCCAAATCACCTAAAATCACATGTTGTGTTAAATTGGGATCTTTGACCGATCATATGGTTTTTTTTGCATTTCTACTATGCCATTAACTCTATTTTCCAAATCCAAAAATCCATATTAGAAAAAGGTTTAATACAGGAATTTGTTGGGTGGTCGCAGTCAATATCTCATTGGTGAACTCATGTAAGTTTGTCTTTTTGTGATGTGAAAGTCGATGTTTTTTATTAGCTATCCTGGTCCGAAGGACCATAGTGAGCTTATGCCGTGGCGGAGCGTCCGTCGTCCGTCGTCAACGTTTTCTTTAAAACCTTTCTCCTCCTAAACTCCTAAGAGGATTTCAACCAAATTTGGTCTGAAGCATCACTAAGGGAGGGCAATCATTTCTTAAATAAATAAGGCTGGTTCGATCTCTGAGGTCAGGGGGCGGGGCCCTTAAGGGGAACTTAGCTAAATTTGCTTTAAAACGCATCTCCTCCTAAACACCAGAGAGGATTTCAACCAAATTTAGTCTGAAGCATCACTAGGGGAGGGCAATCATTTCTTAAATAAATGAGGTTGGTTCGACTCCTGAGGCCAGGGGGTGGGGCCCTGAAGGGACCGGGGTAGTGAAAAATTGGTTTCTAGGTTAATTAAAGCTTTAATATAGTTGAATGAAAATTAAAGTATTGTCTAATTACACCCTGTAATATGACATATTACTTATTTCAAAATCTGTTAACATGGCAACTCAATGGAGGCCCCTGATTAGTTGAAAGTCAGATATTGAGGTCCCAGTTGGGTTAGAACATAGATCTTGTCTGGTTTTGAGGAAATTTCATATAAAGATGCACTAATGCATTCAGTTGTAATGACTTATGTATAAAACCAGGTGAGTGATACAGGTCCAATGGACCTGTTGTTATATTCACTATTTTGTCTTGCTGTTTCGTTGTCACAACCCCGGTTCCCGCTATGAGGCGACAACTTGGTTTTGACCTAGATTCCCGTGGCGGAGGTCGTCGATGCTATTTCGTTGTGTAAAATGACTGTCGATGATATTTCGTTGTGTAATATGACGGTCGATGCGTTTGATTATGTTAATTAGTGGTTGTTGTTTCGCTGTCAATACCCCGGTTCCCGCTAAGAGGACGTGACATTACTTGGTTCTCAATGAAAATATTTCCTTTGTTCACATTTGTTGCCTTAGATTTTATCGATGTTTGAGTTCAAGTTAAAGTTCTGTTGACTATTTTCTATCGTGTTAATAAACTCTAGCCGTTGAGAAGTTCCTTTATTTTATTCATACCCAATTTAATTCAAATTACATATATTTTCAGTTGTTTTTGTTCCTTTTAAGGTTCATGTCGTTTACTCCAAGCAAAATACGTAACAATATATTAAATCCAAAATTATCTTTTCTGACCGTTCATTGTACACGGATGTTCATTTAATCAGGTGTGTATTGGGTGATCCGGTTAATTCTTCGATATCATGATGACATTGACGCGCTAAAAACGCCTTTTCCACACAAGTGTAAATAATTAATACAATAGGTAACGACCCCTCCGCACCTGAGTGGATGTTTCTATCCTGTTAATGATGCGGTGAGCGCGTGTGATAACCACGCTTTCAATTGTGATGATATGTTATAGTAGATCTTTATATCATGTAATTTGAATTGTATATCCCCATTGTCGTAGCCGAATCTCCAGGTACCTTAAGGTCATAGGAGTGTATTGCTAAACGGAAACAGGAAGTACATCCCTAGTTGAAAATCCAATGTAGGAAGACAGTATCACAACTTCCGCATAATCTAATGTTTAATATTAAAGTGATGAATATTGTATGCTTATTATTGATAGAACAGTGTGTTATTTCAATATTAAAGTATTGCAAAGCAATCCAGGCATTAATTCAGTTGTGTTTTAATCAATGAGTCAAATGTGTCCATTTTTCTGTACTTCAGAAACCGGCTACCTATTTCACTACTGTGAAGTTTTTCAAGAACGATAACTCTTGCATGCAATTACTATGTGTATATGGTTTAGTTATAAAATGTCAATCTTTAATCGTCTATAGATAATTCATTTTACACAATTTCAGCATTTATGAAATTGATATACATTAATGCAATACTAATCTATGTTAGTATCATTTTTATTGACATTATTTTGCACACAATTGTGTGTTTCATTTTTTTTTTTCAAAATTCACTCCTTTTTACATAAATTTCCTTTTAAAATCCTTAAAATTCTGACAATCTATATTTTTTTTGTGGCAGAAAATTTTCTTTACTTCGAAGCAATATATCTACAAAATTTGAATAAATTCTACTGAGAAATGGCGACACAATCCTATTACCTTAAGCTGTTGTCACCTATTACCAAGTATGACGTGGGTTGATTATACGTGTATATTGGTGATGACGGTTAAAAATTAAAAATGGAATAACCATCGATGCCATTAACAATGTACTTCCTTTAACTTGTTGACAACATTGAATTAAATTTGCACGGACGACGTGCTGATGAAACCTCCAAGCTGTTAAAACAAATATGCAATACCTTGGTACAATGTTAACACGTCTGTGTGATCAATAACCTGTCAATTACAGTCAGCCAGACATCCTAAATGAATAAGAGTGCAAAGCACGCCTTTATTAATCAAATATTGACTTAATAATCAAAACTCAATTATTTGAGAGGCAACAGTTAAAAGAATATATAGGTTTGTCTGTGTAGTACGATTATCAGTGACTGTCACCAATTACATGTTTACATGTCGTCGCCCTAGCAGGAATGTTTACTGGCAGATGCTCATTATCAAAGAGCATTAATTAATTAAGGCTGATATAATTGTGCGTCAACCATTGAAGGGGAAGTGATAAAACTGATGCTATAGGTGGTCTATTGTACTGACAGATACATAGGATATCAGTGGATTAAAGGCATCTTGACTTCTGTATCCACATCCTTATAATGGAAAATGCATAACGGTAAAGATATGTTCACGTTTAAATATCAAAACCTTTTTGATAGCATTACATCTCAAGTTCTTTCCAGAATTCGTCGAAGGTCTTTCTCGGTTTCATTTGCTGTCTTGATAAAACATAATTTTGAAGGAGACTGCGACTTCCAGAAATCAACTATTCCTTGAATAAATCTGTTTTGTATATCCAACGGTAGATTAAGATTAATTGATAGTAAATTACTCGGTTATTATTATTTTTCTCTTAATTTTCTTTAAAAGTAATGAAATATTTAACTTTTGTTTTCTGTGAAAATGGAATTCATTGTGACCAGATTTCGTAATCTGTCAAGATATGGATGTTTTATTTACAAATATTACTCAGTCCCAATGAAGAAAACGGATTGAACACAATAATTACTACATTCAAAATGCCCTCTCCGCGATACATTTACATAAACTGAGAAATAATAAAATATTGGTCATAATGCTTGCCATTTTTTAAAGAACAGAATTTACATGGAACTTTAAAAAGACTTTTTAGGGAAACAAGGAACAACAACAGAATAATAAAGGGACAACAAAACCACAAAATAAGGAGAGAATATGAACAAAGGAATAAACAAGGAGAATAAGACCATGTGTTCTGGAAGAGTAAGCGTCTTCTGCATCATATGTGGCACCCGACCGCCATGTAAATCTAGGTCAAATCCTTGTAATGTAACAACCTCAAAGCGGGAACAGGGGTAGCGACTATGAAACAAGGGTCCACTAATCAGCACAATCAGAAACAATAACCTTCATATGACACAAAAAGATAGCATAACACTAATGAGACTATAATGACGATCATAAAATTTCCCAAAAATCTTCCTGAACTTTCATATCGGGAAACTCTGTCTTGTTAGCTTGTCCATTCAAAAAAGCATAAGAAGTGTTATTTGCTATTACTTTAACTGTAACAGCACATTTCTAAACTATGTATAATTTGTTTCTACCAACGTGTTTCCTTTCTGTGGTCAATAAATCTTACAGTCTCCTTGTATAAAGTGTTAAAGATTAAACGTAAATTACGTCTTTGAATGTTAGAACGAAGACATTTGAAAAATCTCTCAATGATTTCCACAACTGCACGTTCAGAATTCTCATCAAGGTTTACTTTAAAAGGTATTGATATTTATAATGTAAAGTTTCCTTTTTCCAAAGCTGTAAGAATATTATTTTTTCAATAATTGCGGGATTTGCAGTATTAAAGACGAACAAAATGAAGGTGATGACCATTTATCTAAGTCTTGTTTGTTCCTAGAAATCAAAGGTGATGGTTGAAGAAGGAAATTATATAGAAAACTGTGCACAATGTGCAACAACTGCAGTTTGCTCTTTCTTCCTCCCTCCGATAGAATATAGTCTTTGTGATGTTGATATAAAAAAAATCCTCCCTCCGAAAGAATATAGAGGGCGTCTTTGTGATGTTGATATAATCTTTCTTCCTCCCTCCGAAAGAATATAGAGGGCGTCTTTGTGATGTTGATATAATCTTTCTTCCTCCCTCCGATAGAATAAAGAGGACGTCTTTGTGATGTTGATATGATCTTTCTTCCTCCCTCCGATAGAATGTAGCGGGCGTCTTAGTGATGTTGATATAATCTTTCTTCCTTCCTCCGATAGAATCTAGAGGGCGTCTTTGTGATGTTGATATAATCTTTCTTCCTCCCTCCGATAGAATATAGAGAGCGTCTTTGTGATGTTGATATAATCTTTGCCCAGTGCAGTTTCTTTAATTTAACTGTAAATTATGTTTAACTAATCAAAATACTGGTAAAAATTGCATGACTACAATGTGAATAATAAAAAACAAACCACATATTACCATTATAATGAGTACAATCTATTTTGAAAACAACGCATGTAAACTTCCTAGGTCGGAATGTTTCGGAAAACCCAAGTGACAGGTGCTATGCGGCATAGCTGTTAGGGGATTCCCCAGACATACCCATCACCTGGCAGGCATTGTGCTGAGTCTCCTTTGAGATTGTTATGGTTATAGATACCTATACCTTAACGACTACCAATGTTTTTTCTTCTTTATTCATATTAACGATAAACACTGCCCAATATAATGCTTCGTTACTTTGTACACAAATAAGGGTACGTACACACTTAAAAGTAAACAATCAATAGCGACAGTGTAGTTACATTGTTTACTGACGTTTAGTAATGTAAAAATAAATACATCAAGTAGGAAATATTTTAATATATTTTGTAATCATAATACAACGTATCAAATATCAAATGGAAATTCATGAAAATGATCATAAATTAATATAATAGCCTTTCAAAATTTTATTTAAAATTTTGCAATGTCACAGACACACCTAACGCCTGCGTAAATGAATACCAATCTAGTATCGAAGATGTTTACACAGAGCTTTCATGCACTTGCTGAGCTGTCAAAGCGATACCACAGGGGCATAAATATGGAGCTTGTCGCTACACCATGTACATTTTACCACAGGGGCATGGAGCGCTTTACTTGTGATATTAAAAAAATAGTGGTCTCCTCTACTTTGTATTATTTAGTAGAGGAGACCACTATTTTTTAATATTACAAGTAAAGCGATCCATGCCCCTGTGCATTTTACTACTGTGTATCATAACTTCAAGTGTACAGCACATCAGTTCTATGTTGTTTCTATGTTGTTTGTCTGCCATGCTGAATGGTGCGTGGGAGGAGATAAAGTCAGGTTTTGCTGCTACATGTGTTTTTATTTCTAAGTACATTAAAACAATGATATCAAGCTATGACGCACATCACATCGTACGAAAACACAACACAAGAGAAACTTCCGGGTGCTCTATAACAATTTATTATAATGAGTTTCCTTTACGTCATACATGGCTTTATTTCATTCATAAAATGACGACATTACTAAGAAGTTTACGCGTACAACTTTATTGTGTTCATTCATAAACATATGTGTGTTTTCATTCACCTTACAATATTTATGACGCATTCAGAACTACTAGTGTCATGGAATTAGTAGTGATGTTTTTTGTAAACAGGCAGAATTTTTACATCCCCGACTATTCTTCTCATCCTGCACTAAAATAAACCATTTAAATCTTACAGATATAGGTTTATGTATGTATGTGTGAGTATACAAATGAGTGAATGTTTTGCTATTTATTGTACATGTACATTGCATTGATGAGAATTCTGAATAAAAAGATAATTAAAAAAAAAAAAAATCAAATCTGCAATGGATGAAGTAGAGAGAAGCGTGATGGTATGTTTGCGGATTGCTATAAATATCATTGGAAATTCTGTTTGCACATAACTGACTAGGTTTTCACGTAGAGGGGTCAATCGCACGCTTAATACAGTCTGATTACCGCCAAAATAACAGGATGTTGTCCCTATAAAGTCCCGTATTCTTGGAACTAGGGCTGGGTTACAATATCAATCTCCTGACAAAAACTGCACGCACGAACTTGTTTATGAATTAAACAATTTAAAGGAGTGCTGATTAACTTTAAATTAAATAATCTGTGAAATGTGTATATCTTAACCGTGCCACTTCTCAAACAGGTAGTACAAATAAGTGTTGTTGTTATATCATTATGAACACATATTTTTTTGGGTAATTCATTAATGTTTCTACAATGCTGGCGACAACTGCCAATAGCTCACTCTATTAAATAACACCCTGTCCCCCCGATGAATACGTGCAGTTTAAACATAGACTCTCGTATAAAAATACGTACATACATACAACAATGCATGCACACACATGTGTATAAATAACCTATACCTTTACATTTTCTTTAATTGAACTAACCGGTTAAATAGCATGACAAAGATATAAAGCTTTATCTCTAAAATGGGTTAAAACTAAATCTAATTTTTTTTTAAGAAATAGAAGTCAAACACAATAAAAAAATAAAGAGTTTACAAATCCGTTAATCAAACTCAAACAATGTCGTTTACTTATAATCACTTTTGTATGACATATACCTTTTCAAGGCTTCGACTATATGGCACACACTACCAAATATAAAAGAGGTTAGACATTATGAAATAAATATCATTTCAGATATCAAGCATGTAAGCATATTTACCCAAGATTTCCCAATAGTTACTTTGTCTTTTTATATAGCTCTGTAATTTCGATTACTTTCTACGTTGCATACATGTGTTTTATTCTCTCGTCTTAGAGATGATTAAATAAATGAGAATTTGTGTGCATGACTAGAAATATTTTAATACACATTTTGACACCATCCAATCGGAAGATGCTCAGAGACAGATATGACTTTTCTTATGTTACACCGGCCTATTGTCAACAGAATATGTGTACACATATGTTACACTGGCCTATTATCAACAGAACACGTGTACACATACATTACACCGGCATATTGTCAACAGAACACGTGTACACATATGTTACACCGGCCTATTGTCAACAGAACATGTGTACACTTATGTTAAACTGGCCTATTGTCAACAGAGCATGTGTATACATATGTTACACCGGCCTATTGTCAACAGAACACGTGTACACTTATGTAACACTGGCCTATTGTCAACAGAACACGTGTACACATACATTACACACCCTAAGGTCATATACTACCTTACACAATATCCCTGGCACCGGCCTATTGTCACCAGAACACGTGTACACTTATGTTACACTGGCCTATTGTCAACAGACCATGTGTACACTTATGTAACACCGGCATATTGTACGAGTTGGCGATCGGCTGGGGCATTAAATTCTGTAAATTCCCACTTTACAAATCGGTCAGGTATGACTGAATACAGTAGACCCTGCCTTACCTGTATATGTATCCTTTATGGCACGAACTAGAACTATAAAGAGCTTACGAAGTTCGTCTGACATAAGATTACTGTTATATCTGTGAAAGATTGTCAGCTGGCCTGGAATCTTAATATCGTTACATCAGCAATTTAGAAAAACAAACAGAAAAGTCCTTGGCTGTTTGAAGATTTGAAGTAATAAGTGCATACAATGGAAGTCGATTATTTTGGTACTCATAAACCAATCGTCGGAATTGCCACATGTAACGAAGGGTTGATAATATCTGTTATGTTAATATCGCATATATTTATATATTAAATTACCACTATTTATTCCGAGAAAATCTAAAGGGCGGTCATAACCGCTGCCACACTAACTCCGGGGTTGTCCAAATAAACACATGTTTAATGTGGCTGTAACTAAACATTGTATACTGTCTATTTATCGTCAGGGGTGCTACATGAACCCTTTCACTTCCGAAACAATTAGTTTATTCTTCTTTTGCAGGGTTTATGATGGTTTTACTTTTGTTTCAGTGTTTTTGCTTTGTACTAGGGACTTAAAATTCATGGAAAACTTATAATATACGGTGTCATCATTGCATGAGACAAGTCAATGTTCTAGGTCTTGGTTACTCCTCTACCTGTGTTTGTTTAATCATAGCAATTACAATGTGAATTACTACTGTCAAATATTTAGACGATGGCGAGGAATATATCAATTATTAACACCTCAGCATGTCCTTTGGATATTTTAAACAAGGCCGTAATGTTGTACTGTGTCCTATATATTGTGTTATCAGACTTTATCCTATATATAAATAATGAAACACTTCCTGATTTCAATTCCGATAACATTATAATCGAGTCTATATGATATATGGTATAACCTACTACACATGCGGTAACTACCTGGTTTAACAACCACTGATAGAGAATGCTATCTAGATATCAATGCTCTGGTTGTGTAGCGCTGTTCTATGCCCTAACTGTGTGGACATCACTATAAACAGTGAACAGCATTCAGTCATTAGTATCACCTAAAGGCAACATACCTTATTTCTATCTTAAATTATAAATGTTTGCGTTGAAAGGGGGCATTGAACTACAGGAAGTTACTGCCCTTGTGCATTGTTATCTCCCCCAAGGTTTATTGTCCTACTATCGATATTCCATCTAGATGAAGTAGTTGTCTTAGTGTGGCTTTCATAATATAAATTACCAGCTGAGTAACCGGACCTGATACGGAGGGCGGTTGGAAATTTTCAATTTATACGGTTTGGGTGGCAATCAAACACGTGTCAATTAGCATACACGAGAGGGAACTTTGTAGCCGATAAGTCACGTCTCCGGTGTAAAACCCTTTAACCTTGCACCCTCTCAAAAGAAATAAAATAGTGTTCATATCCATCTGTTGCTTATCCCATATGTCTTTCATCCTATAACTTATGGCATATGTTCAGTCAGACTTAATATGAGTGTTTAGCCAATACATATGTATCAAGTCAATACACAGTTTGTACCTTGATACAACATGACGATCGAATCATTATGTCTTTGTCAATGTAATTTAATATATCTTTTTCATTATCAACATAACTTTGTCAATGTAATTTAATATATCTGCTTCATTATCAACATAACCTTGTCAATATAATTTGTACTTCTTATACATAATTCAAATCGATATGCTTTTGTCAGTGTCAAGATAATTTAATTTATTTGATCTGTTCATAATGACGTTTTTACTCTCAATTTAACTTTATACATATGTTTTAGTATGACTATCCATATATTGCAGTCTACGTATTTATAAGACGGACATACCAAACGAGAAAACATCCGAATACACGTGAAAAACCGCAGGAATACATTATGTTACATTATATAATTCATCTAAGCATCGTTAATTCATATTGTTCATCACCATTGTGGAATGAATTTGGATAAGATAATAACGAAAAGAAAGAAGGAGAAGAAGGTGGTTCTGTTATATGTAATCAAATATGCCTGGGCCTGGTGTTTTTAGTTACATAGGGGGAAGTAATATCGATAGAGATCGGATATGACTCAATTGATAAAAAACACACTTCAGAATATCCGTTGTAGTGACTCAACTGTGAGTAAACCAAAACAGTGAATGGAACAGCAGTAGTGAATGCTAATGGAACAGCAGTAGTGAATGCTAATGGAACAGCAGTAGTGAATGCTAATGGAACAGCAGTAGTGAATGCTATCTGTTAATGGCGTTAGAAGGATCACCTCTAAGGTCATATGTTACCTTACACAATATACCTGGTAATGGCGTTAGAAGGATCAACCCTAAGGTCATATACTACCTTACACAATATCCCTGGTAATGGCGTTAGAAGGATCACCTCTAATGTCATATACTACCTTACACAATATACCTGTCCATGGCGTTAGAAGGAGCACCTCTAAGGTCATATACCACCTTACACACTATACCTGGTAATGGCGTTAGAAGGATCACCTCTTAGGTCATATACTACCTTACACAATATACCTGGTAACGGCGTTAGAAGGATCACCTCTAAGGGCATATGTTACCCTACACAATATACCTGGTAATGGCGTTAGAAGGATCTCCTCCAAGGACATATACTACCTTACACAATATACCTGGTAATGGCGTTAGGAGGATCACCTCTAAGGTCATATACTACCTTACACAAGATACCTGTTCATGGCGTTAGAAGGATCACCCCTAAGGTTATATACTGCCTTACACAATATACCTGGTAATGGCGTTAGAAGGATCGCCTCTAAGGTCATATTCTACCTTACACAATATACCTGGTAATGGCATTAGAAGGTTCACCTCTAAGGTCATATACTACCTTACACAAGATACCTGTTCATGGCGTTAGAAGGATCACCTCTAAGGTCGTATACTACCTTACACGATATACCTGGTAATGGTATTAGAAGGTTCACCTCTAAGGTCATATACTACCTTACACAATATGCCTGTTCATGGCGTTAGAAGGATCACCCTTAAGGTCATATACTACCTTACACAATATATCTGGTAATGGCGTTAGAAGGATCCCCTCTAAGGTCATATACTACCTTACACAAGATACCTGTTCATGGCGTTAGAAGGATCACCACTAAGGTTATATACTACCTTACACAATATCCCTGGTAATGGCGTTAGAAGGATCACCTCTAATGTCATATACTACCTTACACAATATACCTGGTAATGGCGTTAGAAGGTTCACCTCTAAGGTCCTATACTACCTTACACAATATATCTATTAATGGCGTTAGAAGGATCACCTCTAAGGCTCTTAGGTCATATACTACCTTACACAATATACCTGTCCATGGCGTTAGAAGGATCACCTCTAAGGTCGTATACTACCTTACACGATATACCTGGTAATGGTATTAGAAGGTTCACCTCTAAGGTCATATACTACCTTACACAATAAACCTGTTCATGGCGTTAGAAGGATCACCTCTAAGGTTATATACTACCTTACACAATATACCTGGTAACGGCGTTAGAAGGATCACCTCTAAGGTCATATATTACCTTACACAATATCCCTGGTAATGGCGTTAGAAGGATCACCTCTAATGTCATATACTACCTTACACAATATACCTGTTAATGGCGTTAGAAGGATCACCTCTAGGGTCATATACTACCTTACACAATATACCTGTTAATGGCGTTAGAAGGATCACCCCTAAGGTTATATACTACCTTACACAATATCCCTGGTAATGGCGTTAGAAGGATCACCTCTTAGGTCATATACTACCTTACACAATATACCTGTCCATGGCGTTAGAAGGAGCACCTCTAAGGTCATATACCACCTTACACACTATACCTGGTAATGGCGTTAGAAGGATCAACCCTAAGGTCATATACTACCTTACACAATATATCTATTAATGGCGTTAGAAGGATCACCTCTAAGGTCGTATACTACCTTACACGATATACCTGGTAATGGTATTAGAAGGTTCACCTCTAAGGTCATATACTACCTTACACAAGATACCTGTTCATGGCGTTAGAAGGATCACCACTAAGGTTATATACTACCTTACACAATATACCTGGTAAAGGCGTTAGAAGGATCACCTCTAAGGTCATATGTTACCTTACACAATATACCTGGTAATGGCGTTAGGAGGATCACCTCTAAGGTCATATACTACCTTACACAAGATACCTGTTCATGGCGTTAGAAGGATCACCTCTAAGGTTATATACTACCTTACACAATATCCCTGGTAATGGCGTTAGAAGGATCACCTCTAAGGTAATATATTACCTTACACAATATACCTGGTAATTGCGTTAGAAGGATCACCTCTAAGGTCATATTCTACCTTACACAATATACCTGTTCATGGCGTTAGAAGGTTCACCTCTAAGGTCATATACTACCTTACACAATATCCCTGGTAATGGCGTTAGAAGGATCACCTCTTAGGTCATATACTACCTTACACAATATACCTGTCCATGGCGTTAGAAGGAGCACCTCTAAGGTCATATACCACCTTACACACTATACCTGGTCATGGCGTTAGAAGGATCACCTCTAAGGTTATATACTACCTTACACAATACACCTGTTCATGGCGTTAGAAGGATCACCCCTAAGGTCATATACTACCTTACACAATATTCCTGGTAATGGCGTTAGAAGGATCACCTCTAATGTCATATACTACCTTACACAATATACCTGTTCATGGCGTTAGAAGGATCACCCCTAAGGTCATATACTACCTAACACAATATACCTGTTCATGGCGTTAGAAGGATCACCCCTAAGGTTATATACTACCTTACACAATATACCTGGTAATGGCGTTAGAAGGATCCCCTCTAAGGTCATATACTACCTTACACAATATATCTGTTAATGGCGTTAGAAGGATCACCTCTAAGGTCATATACCACCTTACACAATATACCTGGTAATGGCGTTAGAAGGTTCACCTCTAAGGTCATATACTACCTTACACAATATGCCTGTTCATGGCGTTAGAAGGATCACCCTTAAGGTCATATACTACCTTACACAATATACCTGCTAATGGCGTTAGAAGGATCACCTCTAAGGTCATATACGACCTTACACAATATACCTGGTAATGGCGTTAGAAGGATCACCTCTAAGGTCATATACTACCTTACACAATATACCTGTCCATGGCGTTAGAAGGATCACCTCTAAGGTCATATACCACCTTACACAATATTCCTGGTAATGGCGTTAGAAGGATCACCCCTAAGGTCATATACTACCTTACACACTATACCTGTTCATGGCGTTAGAATGATCACCTCTAAGGTCATATACTACCTTACCCAATATACCTGTCCATGGCGTTAGAAGGATCACCTCTAAGGTCATATACTACCTTACACAATATACCTGGTAATGGCGTTAAAAGGATCACCTCTAAGGTCATATACTACCTTACACAATATACCTTTTAATTGTATCAGAGGTATTCCCATAATGTTATATGTAACCACCTTACACAATATACTTGTTAATTGTATCAGAGTATCGCCTTTTTTTGTAATTTGTTACCTAATAATAATAATAACAATAATAATAGGCATACTGCAATACATAAATATCACAGAGTAGAGTAACAGTACAACACTAGATTTAACAACATTGAGCACTAGTTAATATGAGATCAATAGAAAAGATTTTTTACCGAAATTGCAGTTTTTACCTAGGATAACCCAAAAAGCTAAAAGCTTATTTCCATTGGGGTCCTTTAAAAGAAACTATTTAAAATTTTAAAATTGAATATTGGTGTTATACATTATTTGATACATTTGTGGACATCATTCAAAAAATAAACCGCTATTCCATTAAAACATGATGGTCAGTTTAAAAGTACACATAATACTTTTCTTCTATTTGAATGTGAAACATACAGTAAAATATTCAATAATCTAAAACATAGAATCATATTAAAAGTACACACTTTCTTGTTTTCCTTTCATAAGCTCCTGTAAATGACTCTTCACCTTTTATTTAAAAGTGAACTTATTATTTTCACTTTTGATGTTTTCAGGAAGTGAATTCTAATCTTTGGTACCAGAAAAATAAAAAGATGTAGATTCAGAACCTTTTACTTTAGGAATAATAAAATTACATAGATTACATAGACCTTAAACAATATACCTGTAATTTGTATCAGAGTATCGCCATTTATGTGATTTGCTACCTTACACAATATACCTGTAACGTGTAATAGAGTTATCGCCAATGATACTCTATGCTAACCTACACAATTTAACTGCAGTCTTTGTATTAGAATTATCTCCCTCAAAAATATCTAATTTACATGACTTACAATTACCGTTCAGTACCTTTCAGGTATATACATTTAGAATTCTCAATGCAAGTACTCCTGTATGCTTTCTAACGTTGTGCCCATTAATGAATCCAGCTCATTATTACTAAGGATATAAGCTATTTAGTAGTTACAGTATGATAACGTTGATTCTGTATATATGTATATTACATCAGGTTGTTAGTCTCCATGTGTCATTACGTCCGTGAAGCTCGCCGACGTAACCTACTACCAGGTATGTGTTACCATGGCCGGCGTCTACACACGATTGGTATGAGATGAATCAGACAACATTTATATCCAGTATAAATTATCTTGAATTTCGAATTTGTCGTTTGAAGAAAAACTACGGAATGTGCAGTGCAGTTTATAAGTCTATTACTTCAGAACATTGCTAGCTCGTTATCTCTCACAGTACTCACTGAGGTTACACTGGTAACCAATTAAAAATCTTTT
This sequence comes from Mizuhopecten yessoensis, assembly GCF_002113885.1. Classification (NCBI taxonomy): domain Eukaryota; kingdom Metazoa; phylum Mollusca; class Bivalvia; order Pectinida; family Pectinidae; genus Mizuhopecten; species Mizuhopecten yessoensis. The sequence goes on from NW_018408638.1 coordinate 957,974, forward strand.
ATCTCTCTGAGGTTATACTAATCATAAATCTTATATCTCTCTGAGGTTATACTAATTATAAATCTTATATCTCTCTGAGGTTATACTAATTATGAATATTGTATCTCTATGAGTTTTAACTGACAAATCAGTATATATCTTATCTCTATTGAGGTATTCATTATTAACTAATTATAAGTCTAATATCTCTTTTCATACCTGCTTAGCAGGATATACCTCTAATTTCAATGACATTGCAGTTATAATCCGGAAGTGATCAGTTACACAACGTCTTACCAAAAGGTTACCCTCATCTGTGGGCGATTTCAGTCCCTTTAAACAATTATTTTATACCAAATACTTAGTTAATAGGCGGACATTTATTGACCGTTTGGGATACTTAAATCTATGTCATATCATAATAACGTCTCGCCGTCATAGCGAGAACTCGATTAATGACAACAAAGGCACCAATAATCAAAACCATCGATCGACCTAAGAATAAGCATATTTCCCAATAAAAATTGCGACCATAAAATGTGTGCATTTTTTTCAACAAACTGAATATTCGGAAAAACTAATTTAAGTTAGTCAATCAGTAGTGGACATCTGTCACAGAAATCATGATATACTCGGAACAAGCTTGAATACCGAAACATCTGTATTTGAGCAGACTTTATTGATTCTTGAGGAAAACAATGGTAAAAAATAATATACCTCAACCTCAGATTTTTTAAATTTGGTATTATTTAACGTTTTTAATTGGATAGGGATTAGTTAAGGATGAAATGGCTTGGTACACGTGATAGTGATAGGGATGAGTTAAGGATGAAGTGGCTTGGAACACGTGATAGTGATAGGGATAATAATAATAATAATAATAATAATAATATACAGCATTTATATAGCGCCCTATATAATTTGTAAAATTACTCTATGGCGCTTTACAACATATGGATACAAGTAATGGTTATAATTGTGAAAATAAACAACAAAGGCTTGCAATCACTTTCATACATTTAACAAGCAATGTGCACATAATTGAACAAATAAAAGGGTGGTATTTACATGACGTCTTTGCAAAGATTCTAAAATGCAGACGTGAAGAGGTGTGTTTTTATGTCCCTCTTGAACTTGGCCAGAGTATTCGACTTCCTAATAGCAGATGGTAAGTTATTCCACAACGTAGCCGAAACCCTCCCAAAGCATCTGTTTCCGTAGGTCACAGTACGAGATTTTGGGACACACAACAAAGATTCTGACTCCGACCGCAGTGATCTTGACGGCTGATACAGGGTCACAAGTTCCTGTAGTTACTGAGGAGCTGTTCCATGCAGTGCCTTGTATGTGTATACCAGAATTTTGTACTGCGACCTGTATCGTACAGGTAACCAGTGCAACGAATAAAGCGCAGGTGTGATGTGCTCTCTCTTTCGAGTACGAGTAACTAGCCGTGCTGCAGTGTTCTGAACCCACTGCAGACGACTAGTTAGTTTGTCAGATATACCACAGAGCAGGGCGTTACCATAATCCAACCGAGAGGTAACAAGTGAATGCACCAAAATCTTGCATGCATCTGCAGTTAGAAACTGCCGAATACAGCCGATGTTCCTGATCTGGTAGTAACAGGATTTGGCAATCGCGTTCACTTGTTTCTCCATGTTCAGAGAACTGTCAAAGTATACCCCTAGGTTTTTAACAGCTGGAACCGTCTCAATAATTCTGGCACCAACCTTGAGCTGGAGAGCCACTGTTTGCTGACACTTTGGGGAAAAGACGATTAGTTCCGTCTTTTCCTGATTAAGTTTAAGCATGTTGGCGTTCATCCAGATACTGATATCTGTCAGACAAGCTTCCAGACTTTCTGAGACTGTATTCCAACTGTCCTGTGGTTTTATGACCATGTAAATTTGTGTGTCATCAGCATAGCAATGATAGCGAAGGCTATGGCGACGACAAATCTCTCCAATCGGTTTGGAGTACATACAATATTTTCGTGGTCCTAACACCGACCCTTGAGGAACCCCGAAATCTAGTACTTTGTCATGTGAGGTGGCAGATCCGATGGCAACACACTGTCGTCGTTCACTCAGGTATGACTGTATCCAGCATAGTGCGGTATCAGTCACTCCATAAGAGTATTCCAGACGTTTATAAAGTATGCCATGGTCGATGACGTCAAATGCAGCTGACAAGTCCAGCATGACAAGCACCGCTCTGCACTTGTTATCCAATGCAGAAGCTATATCACTATGTACACGTAGGAGGGCCGTCTCAGTAGAGTGTCCCATGCGGTAGGCCGATTGCATGTTGTCATGGAGACTGTTTGCATGGAGATGAACCTCTAAACGCCGGGACACAACCTTCTCCAAGATCTTAGACAGAAAAGGCAGATTTGAAACTGGGCGGTAGTTTTTCAACTCCTCCTTGTCCATTCCAGGCTTTTTTAACAATGGTCTGACATGTGCCTTCTTGAAACATAATGGAACCAAATGGGATGAGTTAAGGATGAAGTGGTTTGATACACGTGATAGTGATAGGGATGAGTTAAGGATGAAGTGGCTTGGTACACGTGATAGTGATAAGGATGAGTTAAGGATGAAGTGGCTTGATACACGTGATAGTGATAGGGATGAGTTAAGGATAAAGTGACTTGGAACACGTGATAGTGATAGGGATGAGTTAAGGATGAAGTGGCTTGATACACGTGATAGTGATAGGGATGAGTTAAGGATGAAGTGGCTTGGTACACGTGATAGTGATAAGGATGAGTTAAGGATGAAGTGGCTTGGTACATATATCGAGGTGGTGAAGAATGATGCGATCGCTAACATCCAGAAGACAGAACATACATACCTTCGAAGCGAAGAACAGATAAATTTAAGGAAGTACTGGTGATAGTCAGGAAATACTGTATACAGCCTATTGTGAATGATATAAAGCAAGAGAAGACTGTGTGTCCATAAGGAAGGTTCATGAATGGTGGTAATATACACGATACGAAACATTATTAGGTAATAACGTTTTTGGATCTCCTATAGAGAGGTTAGCTGAAGCTGTTAAGAAAAAAAGTGAACCAGCTTGTCTCAAACACACCCAGTTTTTGACCTGTAGGAGATATAACAGCCATTACTAGTCGACGCTTTTCTTTGACGTTTCGATGTCTAAGTTAAATCAATCAGTGCTGTGAGCGAGACGGAAATGAGCGTGAAAACAAGGTTTGCAAAAAATTGTCAAATACTTACACCGATGACACGAAATCGTGAGAAAAGTAAAAAGCACATGTTTGGAAATATACAAACAATTGTGTTGAAATGTCGTACGAACAAATGCTTTCAATCCGTCGTTGAATTGTTGACGTCATCCTCACACATGGTCTAATATCTAGTTTTTCATTACGATTATGTTATCCGGCCTTTATGCATTGCCTTTGTGCTCTTTTGAATGGCTACATGCTATCGACGTAACTCTGCTATAATAACGTAAAGTAACCCTCCTAGGGTATTAGTACTCACCTGATCTCACACGTCGGTTGTAAATACCCTGTATGTGTTATATAATAGGTATTTGCTTCTACTGTACTACTTCTATGAGAAAAACCTTAAACTTTTGTGGGTATATATCTTTATTGACCTTGACAAGGTATATAAAGACTGCTACTGCTCGGCAAAGACAGGTAGTTGTATAAGTTAAGATTTGTAAAGATCTACCATACTTACATAAATACATGAGTCGACAAGTATATCATAGCTGTGTGTGTATAAGTATATCGTTGTCTATCTATCTATATGTTATACTCCACAGAGACCAAAATGGCTTTCAGTGACACCGAACCTTCACAACCAGACACTACATTAAGTGTTTGATATATGACATCACAAAGAACCAGGAAGATGTACAGACATTAGATAAAACAATTATCTGCCTATCTATTTAGAACTTCCTGGTAATTTTTGGAAAACTCTTGTAATAAATACCAGACATTTCAGTGACTTTTTTTTTATTGTTTTATGAGCGTCTGTCTTTTTGTTGAGCTTCTTATTGTTTTTATATCGTCTTACAGTTGCGATAATATTCTCATGCGTTTATGTGGTGTACTTTTAAGTATGTTGATATTTTAAGTTACTTTGGTTTGTGCTTAACTTGCATTTCTAAAACAGGAAATCCCTGCTAGTAATGATAGTGTAGCCAAATAATGTCTGAGTGGATGTCCACACTAAAGCTAAAGAATTAATATTACCAAGAGTTGTAATACGTGCCTGTCCTATCACTTACAAACGGCCACTTATACTTCTCCTAGCTTTCTACCTCAGGTGGATTAAGAGAGATTACTGGGATTGCATTTGCCGCACTGTTTTTATCAATGAATTCATGTTGAAAATGATCACTAAAAGTATGGAGAAAGGAATCATATGTTTGAAAGACTTGTTTGTCGAAAACACCTAACAAAGTAAACTTTTTATTACGCCATTTATTTGGTCAGTCCGTTTATTTTGGACCGGTTGTATTAGAGGTCAAACGCTAGAGAAAACAATCACTTGAGGACAACGTAGTGTAGCTATTTTTACTCTAGAAATCCCTACTATATTCATACTGTACTCAGTTTTCGTCATTGCCTAAAATAGTGCTATCAGCTGACTCTATCATGTGACCCCTATTGTTGGTAACACAATAAACAGTCATTACCAGGTCAGAGAATGTCGTACACGGCTGTAGGGAGCATGAGCAACCATGTGTTATAAGTATACTTGTCGTATGATTTAATCGTAACGTCACTGTACCAAAATCGGAACAATTTTTTGATGAATATCAATGTTCTTTATACCATACTATCAGTTCCAAAAATGTTTATTCATTTTTCAGAAATAGATATTATCCACTTTTCATTTATATCACAATTGGATATTTCGGGCAAGAACGCGAAATACAATCAGAGTTAGGCTCTTGAACCGGCGTTACTGTACCCCGAAAGGGACACTTCCTGTATTTTGGGGTATATTTTGGGATAAACGATCAGTATCGGCAGAAAATATGCATAGTTGAAATATTTTAAAGTCAACGAGGCTTCTGATTGAATTTCGTCTCCAAACTGGCATTAGTTTTGATAAAAAAAGACTTTTGAAAATGATATCCAAATAAGTATCGTCGCACAGCACGTAAATCAGGAAAGTCTTGTTTTGGTAAGTATTCTCGACTTTTAATTGTCCATGTAACGATAATCAGCCGCCAATAAAGCTTAATACAGTTTAATTGTCACGAAAAGTATACTTTGCATTGAATGACAGTTTCTTGGGCCGTTTTCCCAAAAGTGTCCCGTTTTGGTTACTGTCCCGATTTAGGTACAGTGACGGTAGACTATGAACTCACTGTTACGATGATTGATGGAACATAAACGGGGTTCTATATACAGCTGTATATCTTTATTAGCACTAAATACATTAAAACATCTACAGATGAAATAACATTGACCACCTCGTTAACTTGTATATAGGTAAATTGAAGGTTATATGTCAAAATACTATAACTATATCATATATCAGTTATACATAATGATCAAAATCAACAGAGTAACTCACGATCATCTGGTCTTTCACCAAAAGAATGTAGATAATAAAAAGAGCTCGTGATGGGAAGTTGTTCACTTTTTGTTCCTTTGGAGTCAACTGTACAACATTAATAGAACAATTCACCTTTCCTTAACGTTACTATAGTCCAACAGGCGATAGCACTACTTCATCCCCAACGATATGATGTTCTGATCTGTTAAGGGCTGTATAGTCATATAGTGCACTCCAGTGGAGGTAATAAGTGTGGTAGTACACGGTAACACTTGTATTGTCTGGGCACCGTTGACAAGGCGAGTAATATTACTGCACAAGAATGTATGTATGTACATGTCGACCACTCTATTTCTGTAATAGTTTGTTTATGAAAGGTTCATACAAACTCTTCACAAAATAACTTTCGTAACAGTTTCATGATATAGGAGAGTATAACTTCGCTGCACTGTGGATGTATTTCTCCTTTGGATTCTGTCACACCCACCAACCTGTAAACATGGTTGATTCACGTATACCTATATGATAAATACACCCACCAACCTGTAAACATGGTTGATTCACGTACATATATGATATATACACCACACCCTCCTGTAAACATTATTTATGCACGTACCTATATGATATATACACCACACCCTCATGTAAACATGCTTTATTCACGTACATATATGATATATACACCCACCAACCTGTAAACAAGGTTAATTCACGTACCAAATGATGAACCCACCACATTAACTCGTAAACAGGTTCGATTCGCGTGTCTATATTTGTCACCACGTCGTATTCGGAATAAAATCTCAAAATGTAAATATATATTAGCCAGACTATTCTGTCGTGTATTAAAGAATACACTCAGTCAATAAATACTGCTTAATATCATGTGAATATGACTACAATCTCCCCCATTGTTAACTGGATTATATGACAACCTTAGTCAGCGCACACGGTGAGTAAACGTGTAAGGCGGTGAATCCTCTTTCTGTACTGTATAAGTGAAAACTTTCGTACCAATGCTGTCGATGGGACGAAAAAGCTGTGTTACCACGTCCAGTGCTACCATACCTGTCCCCTGACAGTATTTTTTTTATCACCAGTATGCCATCATTTAGACTAATATAAAAGAAATTAAAAATCAGTTGATAAAATGTTGAAATTTGACAACAGAATCTATTTTCTTAGACACTGACAAATTCGGTATAGTGTGCATTATGGAATAACAAAATAGACCACTCTGTAACTAGCATACTGAAATAATATGACCGTAACATAAGTATGATACATCCCAATCCAATCAGGAAAACTAGAACATGTGTGCTATGTTATCGGTCACTGGTAACTTCTACTGTAATATTAAGTACTACAGATCAGTGAGATGTGATTGCTTTAGAAGAACCCGGTAGCCTAACAAAAACAACTCTGATATTGTATCTTATTTACCCGGTAGACCCTCGCTATATCTTAAGCATCCATTCTCCGCCACTTTAACACGTATTTGGTTACGAGTGGTATAACCAGTTTTGACAGCTACATTTTTGTAAGTATTATATTTTATATATAGAATCATGCAGCAATGACAAATAACCAAATATTGCAGATATTTGTTATCTCAGTCACACCTAGTGTTATTAATAAGACATATGTAATATACTAAAACCTGGTCGTAATTAGATTTCATAGGCGCATTGGTAAAAAGTAAACTTAGTAATGTTGCTGTTGAGATAAAGTTGTATATACCGCAAAGTCAAAACCCACATAGGTTAGATATAAGGATCAAATAAAATGGCATAAGATCCTTGTAACTGAACCGAGTGTCTAGACTGCAGACATTTATCTTTAGAATATCGAGTTCTATTATTAACTCTTACTCGTATGCTACTGATAATGAAGGCCACTGTCAATGGTTTATTCAAGTAATGCAATCATGATATAAAATATCTGTTTATCATAAAACCTAATGAGTGTATAACATATATACTATAGTGATATTTCTAAACCCAATATACAGTATCATTTCCTTGCGTGAACAAATTAAACAAGTTATGTCATTCACAACAAAAATCTAACATTCTCTTTATTTGAAATATGTCTCTGATTACACGTGTACACAGGTTAACTAGATCCTGAATCCATTAGCGTGTGTTTGAATAAGTCCTATACAATGTTGTGAAATCGGGGTGTTCTATATACTCCCCAGACAGTCAAGTTCGTGCTGCTCATACTATTTTCGTGAGCAAATGATCACGACTCGCACCAGAAATATAGTATATTTCTGTATGGTATGGATTTAGATGTAATGGTAAAACATATGTACTTTGTTGAGAGGTCAAAAACAGTAATCAAATTTGGTTTCGAATGACAAAATGGAAATCTCCAAACATATATTTAACGCGAACATACTCTTTATCGGGATTTTTCAAAAAGGAGTGTAAAATGTCCCTCAGAAACTCTTTAAAGCTTTTAAAGTTTAACGTTTTTGTGACACTCACATCGATAACTCAGATAGTGACAAGGTTAAAAAAAATAGCATAACGGAAAAAACCTCCATATCACACAAAAAATAGCATATTTCCCAATGAGATCATGATGACGACAATAAAACGTGTCCATAGTCTTCATCGCACTAACTACATCTTTGGATGCAACAGAGTTAGTAGGGTAAACAGGGTTGTTACTATCAAGAAAGGAAATGCTCACAATCGGAAAGTCGAAAGCTGTCCCTGTTGATCATGTTTCAAAATTACAACTCAAAAATACAGCACACAATGACAAAACGAGACCTGAAACATTACGTCAACACACAAAGACAAAATTAGAACTCAGAGCCAATATTCAAAATGTGATGATTATAGATGTAATATCCCTTTGAATCAGCTACGTTTTATGCAAGTAGTTTAAATACATAAATTATCATACTAAGAGAAAACTGGGTGGTCGAGTGGCAAATTGGATAGCACGTTCGCTTTTCATCAAGACGGCAGAGGTTCGATTGCCCTATTGGACGTGAAAGGTGTTCGGTGACCTGCCCGAACACTGGAGGTTCCTTTAGTACTCCAATTTCCTCCCACATTAGACCCTGTATGGGCTTCCAACTTGGCCATCAAGAGTGATTTATATAAATTTGAAACATATTTCATGTTGCTGTAAAACTAAATACAGTTTGTTATTAAGGGAACACCATATTTTTAAGATATATTAAAAGAACAGTATTTATTCGTTATAAATTCTAGAACAGTTTACGTTATTCATTTGTACAAAGAGAACATAATATGTTATGCACATGTTCTAAAAGAACTCTTTTACCATTAATACTAAGTTAAGTCATATGTTATATATATGTACATTTAGAATGCTTTAAAATATAGATATAAAGTAATATAATACAATATACGTTATAAATATCTACTATGAGAATACTATACGGTTTTTTAGAATTTAATTTAAGCTTTGATGATTGTCTAATTGTAATTAATCCTCATACTGAACACAACGTAATCACTACAAAATAATGATCCAATTGATTTTGAATAATCTATACTGGATTTGCATTTTAAAAGAACACGTCATGGTATATTTTCGATATAAGTATTTATATCAAATAACGAGTACTATACTGTTAGAACAGCTGTGTACTAAATACGTATTGATTGATCTATGGATTTCCCTACAGCTTTGTAACCTACCACACGCAAACTACTGCACTGTTTAACCCTCATGTCGCACTTGACCAGCTGACCAGCTGCCAATGTATATACATGTGAAACTTACCATATATAACCTAAAACTTACCATATAAAATAGTTTCTGATTTTTGTCATTGTTATTTTGATATTAAACACAATACTATTTTATTTATCAGAAATAAAAGTAGAACAAAAATCGTTACGTTTTCGGTAAGCAAGATAATTGATATTTATGTAACTTCATATTTCTATTTGTGTCTGTGTTGAGAAGATAGCATTGCAATTCAGCAACAAAGCCAACATTAACTAAAATGAAGATGAAGATGTGAGCCTACAGCCTGCTGGAAAGCCATGCTTCAAACCTCAACAAAGAGGTTGTTCACCAGGAACTCAATCAATCGCACAATTGTATCCTCTGTGTATTCCATATTGCCCTATATTTGGCTTTTAATAAAATATGCTCAAATGTAGTTTACAACATATCGTCGTTCACCTCTCTTGGAAAGCTCTAATAACAAGAAAACAAAGGCGTTCCCTCAGTTTGGTGTGAAGTATGGTAGTATTTAGAGTGGAAAATCAAAAGTTTTGATAGAACAAACATTTTTAGGAGAGGATGTTCAAGACTGATCAAAAGATCTCTTAAATTCTTTAAAGTTCACTGTCCATTCATTCCAGTTCTGGAGTATACAGTGTCACAGTACGTCTTTAACCCTTGTTAAATAGTACTAAAAAAGGTAGTAAGAAGTTTTGATAGTGGATTGATGGAGCAACAATAAGAGTCAGCGGGTTAAAGTTGTTTATAAACATTTTGTTTTGAAAATTCGAATCTAACACAAACGAGGCTGGTTCGTATCCCTAGTCGGAAAGATTGTAATACAGATACGTGATTAGCTAGTATTTCGTCACTCGAAAAAATAGAAAATGAATATGAATTGTTTCCTTGGTTATTAAGTTAAAATTAAGACAATAATCCCTGTTAAGTTGAAACTATTTTCAACTTAACAGGGAAAAATAAGGTTTTGAGTGAAGATTTTTTTTTACGGTGGAAAAGAACATTTTGTTATTGCTTTCACGTTTAACCAACATGTCAGATAGCAGAATTTGCTGTGATAAATAGGCAACAGTGAGCTTTGTCAACTTTGACGTCACAACAGCCCTGACGTGTTCTTATGAAGACGTCGTAATACATCTTTAACATTTCGTGGACATTTTCAAATGTGTGATATAATACTTAAGAGCCATATTCTCGTCACAGCACCGGATTTAGTTTGATAATAGCAGCCTTTGTGAATTAAAACGGGCTAGTCGTGTTCGGAAGGTCAAAGTTCATCTCCATGACGTTATGAAACACGATAACCTCATATGAAGAATGCATCATATCAGACAATTATATTAATCTTATCATCATTTCTTTTTCGTCCAATGGGAACGGGTTAATGCTATCAATCCCTACAGATATACAATGATATAATGACTGCAATCATATAAGGTATTTGTAACAATTAACTAATTGTTTATATATAAATCATCTAAGCAATATGTATAAATATAGCAGTGTGTTACTATTTAAACACATTAAAGTATCTAAATAACGAGAGGAGTTTCTGAACTAAGCATTATATTAAAAATAGTAACAAAAGTATCAAAACAGCTACAAATACACATACAAGTAATTATATACAATATAGTAACATAATTAGGTAACACTAAAGTAAGTTGTGCTCACATAATAACACATTTTACTAAAAAAAAGTAACACTTAATTGGGTGTCACTCACATAGAAACATATGGCTTATTGAAGCCGATTCAAATAATTAAACCAAAGACGTTGCAATCTCTATAATTTACCTTCAGCCAATTATCATGGATCTACATAATCTGGCGGGCATACTTCTTTACGTACACACTCCAAAACTGCATTTACTTAAACCATTACATTGTAATGGTGAACATTGTAAAGGTGTACATTGTAAAGGTGTACATTGTAATGGTGTACCTTGTAAAGGTGTATATTGTAAAGGTGCACATTGTAAAGGTGTACATTGTAATGGTGAACATTGTAAAGGTGCACATTGTAAAGGTGCACATTGTACAGGTGCACATTGTAATGGTGAACCTTGTAAAGGTGTACATTGTAAAGGTGTACATTGTAAAGGTGTACATTGTAATGGTGTACATTGTAAAGGAAATAGTTAGATTAAGTGTGCACTTGAATGTATCAGAAAAAGGGAGTCCCCAGAATTCCCCTAACATTACTTCTCCTCGAAAAAGGATGAAGATTTGCACAGTGGTATTTAGATATAATGCTCGTGTCTTCCGCGTCTAAGTATTTTAGGAATGCAAGTCACACCTCGGGGTAACGAACTACAAATGTATTACGATTACAATACCAGAGAATGAAAGTTTTGTTAGAAGGAAGTAAGAAATCCCCATTTTACAACTACAAAATTACACATTACGTAGTATACATAGATTCCAAAATCCATATAGAGTGGCATATACATAATATCCAATTTCTATCATGGACTTGCTTGATACTTATTTCCTCACTTTTTAAATTAACTGTTGGTTTATTCACAATCAGTCATGCGATGAAATAAATAGTTTTGAAATAAGTATGTCACAAGTGCGGTACTTGTTTACGTAACTTTATTAATTTATAATTCACCGGTACATAAATACAATGACATTGTCGCGTATTTGATATCGTTCATTGATGAACAACACGGTCGGAAGTTTCAATGCTAAATCAAAACACCGTATGAATGTTTCAACATTCTATTTAAATATAACTAAAGGCCGGATTTTGTCAAAACCTTTGTGTTTTCCTATAACAGTCCTTTGGCACACAACCAGATCATTTTTATTGATCTACCATAATACACAATTATAATTCACAATTCAGATCAGATCTTTATCCTTACAATATATATGTAATTGTGCTTCTTAAAGGGAAATAGACCCTCATAGAAGCATTGGTGTTTTACGAGAGAAAACATACTAGTAATCATATATTCCTTCAAAGCTACATGAGCTGATTAAAATGTTCATTTCTCTTTCTTTTTTACATGTAGATACTCTTTTCTGACAAGAGATTCTATAGACAAGTTCTCATCAAGTAAGAGATTGAAACTGACGAACAGTGATGCATTGAGTAAAACAAGTTATCATATGACTGTATCATTCATTTATGACCCAATTTAGCGATACCAGCTATAGACATGATGTAATAAATAAGGTAAACATGCTTCTGCACACGTGTTAAAGTAGTAAGGTGTAAACAACTGATCGTAAACACCGTGTTTTTGTACACCTGAACTGGTTTGTTGTTGTCTCCGTTCTGACCGACATACCCCAACCCTGTAACCCGGACCTATCTCGTAGTCTACTTGAGATATGCGTCGATCAACCATATAGAAAAATGTAGGAAACGTTGATCCAGGATTATTTAATTGGAGTGGCCGTAGGCGAAACAATAGAAGCACTTATTAGAAATAGCGCAGCGGTGGTTAAAAGTAAAATCGCCTCAGTTTTACTTATTTAATTTTGTCTTTATATGTTGACGTTATGGTAAATTGTGTCCTTGTATGTTGATTATATTGTAGATTTTGTCTTTGTGTTTTGAATCTGTGGTACATTTTGACTTTGTATGTTGACATTATGGTATATGACAAAGGAACAGACGTTTTCGAAAGCTCGCAAGATAAATTTTCAGTTCATTTTTGTGTTTAAAACAAACTTAGCCTTTAATTAACAAATAAGTATACATTAATACACTAATAATTGAAACGTATTAAGCTGCTTGCAATTCTGCCTTCTTCAGTCGATGAAGAAGAGGCCCTTCTTGCGCAGAAATTGCGATGCATTAGATGATAATAACATGCTATGTCAGTCAGTACTATATTTGTTATGCTACTTTTGAAAATGCCAGAAAGACGTGAACAATTACCAACATGAAATGCACCTCGCCTTCTGATGTGTTACAACTTTGACTTCACGTGGAGGAAGCCAATCAGCAACAACACTCTTTAGATGATATCGTTTTACTTATATCTGTTCTGTATCATAAAAACTAACACCAAACGCTAGATACTAATTTTATAATGTCAATTAAAACTGTCATTATTATCTCAGAAGGTTCAGACAGTTAAAAATATACAAGCTTCATAAATAACTAACTTTCCTTGTAAATAACCCCTACAAGGATTCCGTCGCAACAAGCTGATACACTGTGTAACATTGTCCAGTTTTCATCACGTGACCTTAACTGGTTAATGTAAATTATACATATTTTAAAACATTTTGGACAAGCTATTATAATTTCTGTTACTTTTTCTGTTGCTATAAACTTGCTCTTGTTTTTGTTGTCCATGACCAACTTGTGTTAATCACAGACGGGTATATCACCGTATGAACGGTGTCATGTTAGTCACACTTATTCTGTGGGCTTTCTCAAGTCTTGTTTTTGTCTTATCCAATAGATTTTGAGTTTCTCGTGCATGGAAACAAATATATATTTATTTTCTTTCTGTATAAAAAGGTTTACATCAATCGATTTATGCACTACCAAGATATTTTGTCACCTGAATTAAGTTTTCGAGAATGGTGAAATCGCTAATGATTATGCAGAAACAGTGTAGGCAAAATTAGTGCAAATAATTTATGTTTTGATCAGACATTACCACGTTAATGTGACCATCCGCTATATTTAACAAGGTATTATTCTACACCTGGCCGGTAACACTGTATAAGGGTTTCAATTTACCAATGACATTTTAACAATAGATTGACCTTTAAAAGCTACAACTTTTTTAATCAGAAAAAATGGATTTGTGATGTATATTTTATCAACCAATCAATGATAAATCCGAGGAAAAGTGACCGAGTTTGTTATTATTGTTATCTCATGACCACTGCGCTAATTATATACATGTGTGTATAATTTACGCATGATTAACGAGCAATGTGTATATACGTGACAGTTTTGGTACTTAAGAGAGCTTATCAAAGAATTTGCATAGTTTCACATTCTTGTTAATGCAATCAAGGTTTTTCATAATCTTGCCACATTCCAACGTTTCACTTAGCTTGTGAAAGTCACGAGTATACGAAAATTTCCAGACTCGTTTCATACATTTATATGAAATGGAAACCCATTAGATATATTATTTCTATCAGAATATGTACGGTAATAAATCTCGTTAGATCTGACGTCACAATAGATGGAATAACACACTTAGGCTGTACGTGGAACGGAAACTATACTGAGTATGACTGTGGAAACAATTCAAAAGTTTAAATATAACATATGAAACAGTACAACAGATATTTAAACTTATGTCAATAAATGATCCCAAAATTAAGAAAACTGATTATTCCAAAACCTTCGAATATAATGATAAAGATCGCATTAAGAGACATAAACCCATCCAAACTAAAGCATAATTGAAGGTAACATTGAGATACAAAACAATAAAATTGAAAATTACGTTGATATTCAACAAGGATATTGAGGTATAAAAAAAATTATGAAGGTTGAAACGGGACCGACAAATTTCAAATAGCCGATAAATAAGAAACTATCAAACGGCCGACACTGAATGTTACCCTACTGGTGGTCTGTCAGTGACTAAGGTTGGTTCTGTCCTTGTAGCTTAACTGCTAGTTTAATTATAACGTATATGTTGTAGTAACAAGTTGTAAATGAAAAATTGACCCCTTAAAACTATATAAGCCTGTATAATAATTCATCAGATTCTAAAGCCAACTACAGTAACTGTTTTATGGCTTGTTGAAATATGCTAAATATTGTCATCATCAATCTTCTCTTTATTACAGATATTTAGTTATTTTGCTTTTGTTTTTCTTTACATATGACATTTAAAATATGGTTAAGGTGCGGTCCCGTGTCGTTGAATTACATTGTAACTTTTCTTGTGACATATCATGGAATACATTACGACATTTTAAGAAATATGTATAGGGAATCCCCTTGCTATTTATAGAAATACACACTTAATACGCAGTGAAGGAGGTTGTTAATATTCCCATAAAAATCTTGGATTATTTGTTAAAGTATTCACCGGAATGAAAGGTAGGTACATTTCTGATGAGTGAAAACAAGGATTATTCCGTGCTAGCTGAATTTAACTTATAAAATTCCCTGTAGACGGTCTAAAGTGGGAGAAAATCCCCAAAAGGGTGTGTCGTAATTGCATCATAGTCACAATGTAAACACACACACATACAAATTCTCACTTCTTTGTCCAAACTGTCCTTCCTCAATATCTGGAGAATTGAGACTAGTCATAAGTAAGGCGTTTATAGTCTTTCCGTTGGCTGACCATCAGATATCCGTGTCTAAACACACTCACCACACATAGATGAGTAGTCGGTGCACCGGAACTCCCGCGCAGGTTATCCGGTACACCTGCGAGGGAGATCTAGCCACGGAGCAGTGGCGTAACGTATTACACATTATTAATTATTGGTAAGGATGTTTGCTAATAGTATGTTGTAAACTGTTATACACTTATTTCAATGTTGTTCTTGATTATATTGACTAGTACCATTCAGTGGTCATGTTAATTAATGTTGATAATATAAAACCTTCTCCACACAAAAAGCTCTAGATATCGCCTCCATCAACACTATAGTTTTATAGTTATTAGCCTACATAACCAAGGACATTGCTAGCCCTAGATCGGAGTGAATCCATTAGCGTGTCCAAAGAAGGGGCCATGGAAAAGGGAAAGTGGTGCAACAAGCAGTGTTTTTGTTTTTATGTTTTCTGTTTGAAAATATGGTGGACTAACCTGCGTACCAGCACATAGGCAGCTACACGTGCCTGGTAAGGTCACTTATACATAGGCAGTATACATAGCCCTTCATGCGTAGTAGTTTGGTGGGATCTGTATACTTCAAACAGATATCAGCGGTGTGCGGTGTCAAAATAAATGGAAGATATACATTTTTTTAAATGTTTGTTGAAAGTTGCTATAAATTGCGTTATTTCAATTCTGGTTATCATCTAAGCACCTTTTAATAATCCCAACAGAAGCGCTGAATCAGATCAGGGATATTTATTTTACATTTGTCCGGGTCCTGAATCCGGTTGCGTTTTAATCACCAAAGGGTAAATGCCGATAGTAGCGACATGAAATGCGGTGAACCTAACGTGTCAAAATTTGTAATGGGGGTTACAGCAAAGAAAAACTTCCAAACGACGTGACTCCTGAATGTAAAATAAAACATTGCAAATCCCCAACGGACTCGTCCCTATCACAATACTGACCTCATTCAGGGTCACGACGTGATTAGTGATCTACAATGCGACAAACAGCGTCTTATGACCGTTTATTAGAGTAAATTTCAATCTTATTGATATAAGTGTTTATCACTAGATAAGGTAAAGAGAAATCCAGCATCAGTATTTTAGTCAGATTATATGTTAGAAAACGTGCAGATATACATGTTCCGTCTGTCAACCTTTAGTACATCACGTGACCAGCTGAACGTTCGAGTTCACTAATGCGATAACAGTATCATAATATAAAACCACCTGTCTAAAAAACATCTTTTTATGCGAATAGACAAAAAGTATTCCATGTCTAAAAATCTGATGACAAAAGGTAGTCACGTGCAGAGCAATCAACAGAATGCTTACAATGTAACAAAAAGGTGTGCTTTATAAAATATAAATATAAAGGTTTTTTTCTTCACTTATTGAAGGTAATCTTAACGCAGATTATGTGTATTTAATGTATATGCATACTAACCATATAATAATTGTATATAATCTCAGGAAAGGTCAAACGTAGTTATTGTGTGTAATCAGAACTAACACGATCTATAAATAGGAACACAGTTCTAACACTGTATATCATGTAGACTTATACCAACCAGCTGTATTCCGTGAATATTTTAATAGACTGGATGCAGTAAGCTACTAAAAATATAAAATCCATCTTAGGTTCCCAATAGCGACATAAACAAATATCATGTCATTCTACTAATTGGCCTGTATGTGTGGGTGGCTGGGTGAAAACCGAACTACGACTCCAGGTAATATCGGGTGTGTTATGATACCTACTCCTTAGTTACCTTTGACGGTATTTTGGTACTGTTGAAATATATTGACTATATGGTATAGATGACAAGGTTATATTATTCATATTATTAATCACTAATTTAAAATGGGAATGGAATTATAACTGGGAATGTTGCTCCGTGTTTGTTATTCCTATGTATATTTGATATCCTTGTATGGATTGTAATGTCACGATACATTTCTGAGGTACAATAATAGATCATCATGGAGAAATGCATTTTATAATAATATGATTGTATCAGAGGCTCAGACTTTTGATGATTTATTTTGTTTAAATGTGTACTTGTATGGACTGAGACGAATAAGTATTTATGCATTCAGCTACCATCCGGACAAAGGTGTATGGTGTAACGTGTGCGTTAGAGTTAAGTAGGTATTGCATATTGTGTGATCAAATCGTGTAACATGTGTGTCTTAACAAAGGGACAGGTTGCCTCGAAAACTCGTCCTATTATGTATGTATATACATATATGCAAAGTATATGAGACCAAAACACCTGATTACGTATCACTATCACGCGAAGGTAATAAGATAACAGCTCGGGGACTAACACTGCTAGTCACGGACACAGCTCAGGGAGTACCACTTCTAGCCCCGGTCACAAACTCCAGTATACATACATTGTAATTTATATAACTTTTTTTTTATCTTTTTTCCCGATGGTGAGTTTTATTTTATTGTGGCCAGGCTTAGATTTACATTACTTAAAAAGAAATTGTCGGGCAAAGTGCACGTACACTCCGGATTTATCAAGAATCCTCAGTCACACCTTTTAACTGTAAAACTTCTTAACCACACTCTCACTACTTGAGATTTTCCTCTGCTATCAATATTAGGACATATGTCCTAAACGCTTAAGATAAGTGGCGTCAGTATTTCTGATTAATACACTTTTTTATGTATCAAATAATGTATCAAATAAAAAGGATTATTTGAGATCAATACTGAATTAATGAAGTATTACTCTTTGGATCTTGTTGTATATTTTTATCGCAGCCCGAATTCCTGATCTAGTAAATTTCTTACCTAAGCCCACCAATCAATATTGTGCATTATGTGGTATATGTAGAAATTTCTAACAGGAAATAGTGGACAGCTGACACATAAGGAGTAAAAGTATAAAGGGCATTTTAAACAAACGACAAAAACGAAAGAAGCTAGCTATGAAGAAAAAGAGCGAAACAGTTTTCTATTTCTCTATAAATATACAACTACAAAAAAAAAGTATATGTGTCTTTTTACCGATTAGTAATGTACCAGATGTTAAACTGTAAACCAATTATAGAATAACTGTTAACTATTTACAGTGTAACTGTTAACTTATAACAGTGTAACTGTTAACTTATTACAGTATAACTGTTAACTTATTATAGTATAAATGTTAACTTATTACATTATAACTTAACTTATTACAGTATAACTGTTAACTTATTATAGTATAAATGTTAACTTATTACAGTATAACTGTTAAATTATTACATTATAAATGTTAACTATTTACAGTGTAACTGTTAACTTATAACAGTGTAACTGTTAACTTATTACAGTATAACTGTTAACTTATTACACTATAACTGTTAAATTATTACAGTATAACTGTTAACTATTTACAGTGTAACTGTTAACTTATAACAGTGTAACTGTTAACTTATTACAGTATAACTGTTAACTTATTATAGTATAAATGTTAACTTATTACATTATAACTTAACTTATTACAGTATAACTGTTAACTTATTACACTATAACTGTTAAATTATTACAGTATAACTGTTAACTATTTACAGTGTAACTGTTAACTTATAACAGTGTAACTGTTAACTTATTACAGTATAACTGTTAAATTATTACATTATAAATGTTAACTATTTACAGTGTAACTGTTAACTTATTACAGTGTAACTGTTAACTTATTACAGTGTAAATGTTAACTTATTACAGTGTAACTGTTAACTTATTACAGTATAATTGTTAACTTATTACAGTGTAACTGTTAACTTATTACAGTATAACTGTTAACTTATCACAGTATAACTGTTAACTTATTACACTATAACTGTTAAATTATTACAGTATAACTGTTAACTATTTACAGTGTAACTGTTAACTTATAACAGTGTAACTGTTAACTTATTACAGTATAACTGTTAAATTATTACATTATAAATGTTAACTATTTACAGTGTAACTGTTAACTTATAACAGTGTAACTGTTAACTTATTACAGTATAACTGTTAACTTATTATAGTATAAATGTTAACTTATTACAGTATAACTGTTAACGTATAACAGTATAAATGTTAACTAATAAGAGTATAACCACGAATATCAGGCACGTATTACGTGTGTGTGAGGTGGTCCTAGGTGTCCCAATTCGAGGACAGTTTATATTGAACTGACTATCCGTGTTGACAACGTACCTTGGACGTATTATAAATGGTGAATGTCTACACAGTGACTGCGCTAGTCTATATCTGTCCTGGTTTACACAATCATCGATCAATACCTACCCCTCCTATTTAAACACGGTTGTTTAGTTACAACTATTGCTTAGACTTATTACAAACATTTTTTTCACAACGCAATTTTTTGTGTACCATGTAGCAACGAAGAAAATGTATTCCTTTGGTAGTCAATATATATCGGCTGTTTATTACAGTCTGCAGATCGGTGAAGAAACACACATATAACAACATTTATTAAGTCTGATACATACGTTAGTTTGGGATTGGACACTATTGCTATAGATTTCGTAGACAATATTCCACTTACAATTACACGTACTATATTTATAGTTCTTACTATATAACTTACCGTTATATCTTATGTTGAAAAATATACTGCTATACAAAATATTGCTTTATAAACTTTCCCTTACGTATTGCGTGACATGTTAACTGACCATAGGAGAAACTTAATTTTCTTTGAGTCCGAACCGTTTCAAAGCTTCTCATTCATTCTTCTCAGAAGTGAGTAAAACACTATATATAAATAGCAAGCAGCATCACTAACCTTACCAACTATGTATCCGTGTACGACGTGGTACATGTTGTTGTGTAGGTTTTTGGCATACTAATGTTTATATGTAGGAAAGCTGTCGCGTTGTCTGCGTCTTAAGTTACACCTTTTTGTTGGGTGCCTTTATAGTATAAGTATATATAATAACATCCATTATGCTCCATTGTTTTCAGGATCAAATACAGAAATTGGGTAACATACCGCTAACGTCGCTCATATACAGCCATACTGAAAAATCTAAAACTGTTAAGGATGGTCTCATATCGTTGGGTGAATAGCCCTTTGTGAATCAAATATTGTTTACATAATCCATTTTAAATTAAACTTTTTCTTATTTCAGAATAACGCAATTCGAGTTTCTGTAACCAAAGACATTGCATGAACGAAGAGGACAGCTCAATTCAAAGAAAGCAAATGGCGGAAGGTCTCTTAGAATCGCGACGTCATGACATAATGATGTGTTTAGAGAACTTAAAGCATGCATGTCAGTGCACGGACGACGCATGTCCAGTACGTCAATGTCACAAGATGAAAAGGATCATATCCCATGCCAACTGTTGTAGGGAACGGAACAACGTTGTGTGTCGTGTCTGTTTGCAGTTGATCATTTTGTGTTTGTTCCATGCAAAACATTGTACTCACAGAGAGTGTAAAATGCTTTTCTGTTCGCGAATTAAATTCAAACTCAAACAGTCTCGATTAAGATCGGTAAGAAGGAGTAGATCTTCGTTATACAGGAATAGGTCGACCGCATCAGTGCTGCAGATGTCGTCCTCTAACACACCAATTATACAGCAGGCGCTGGAGGCTACCCTTCTGGCATGGAAACCGGATCAACGACGGCAGACAGAAGAGATGGCAGACACGTAACTACTTCAAGACAAACATCCTGAAAGGTGCATAATTCGCAAAGGAAACGGGAGTAAACAACAAAAACAAAGCAAATGGAAGCAAACCGGTAACAAACGGACGCAGAATCTAACACAAAATACTGTGCTACCCCATAATCCAACGGTTTGACAGTAACAACGGACACTAGGTACTGTCCAATAAGGTATTGGGTAATACTGAGTGCACACATCAAGTACGTCTAGACAAGACGATGGACTGGAACTAATATTTTATATCTAAATAATCCTTATCGTCAGTTTTGATATATTACTGTGATCTAGATGATTGATAATAATAATAATATACAACATTTATATAGCGCCCTATATAATTTGTAAAATTACTCTAAAGCGCTTTACAACATATGGATAATAGTTAATGTTATAATTGTGAAAACAAAAAAAAACAAAGGCTTACAATCACTTTTATACATTTAAGCAAGCAATGTGCACATAATTGAACAAATAAAAGGGTGGTATTTACATGACGTTTTTGCAAAGATTCTAAAATGCAGACTTGAAGAGTTGAGTTTTGATGTCCCTCTTGAACTTGGCCAGGGTATTTAACTTCTAATAGCAGATGGTAAGCTATTCCACAACGTAGCCGAAACCCTCCCAAAGCATCTGTTTCCGTAGGTCACAGTCGGAGATTATGGGACACACAACAAAGATTCTGACTCCGACCGCAGTGATCGTGACGGCTGATACAGGGTAACAAGTTCCTGTAGGTACTGAGGAGCTGTTCCATTCATTGCCTTGTCTATGTACACCAGAATTGTGTACTGCGACCTGTATCGTACAGGTAACCAGTGCAACGAATAAAGCACAGGTGCGGTGTGCTCTCTCTCTTTCGAGTACGAGTAACTAGCAGTGCTGCAGTGTTCTGGACCCTCTGCAGACGACTAGTTAGTTTGTCAGATATACCACAGAGTAGGGCGTTACCATAATCCAACCGAGAGGTAACAAGTGAATGCACCAAAATCTTGCATGCATCTGCAGCTAAAAACTGCCGAATACAGCCGATGTTCCTGATCTGGTAGTAACAGGATTTGGCAATAGCGTGCACTTGTTTCTCCATGTTCAGTGAACTATCAAAGTATACCCCTAGGTTTTTAACAGCTGGAACAGTCTCAATAGTTATGACACCGACCTTGAGCAGGAGAGCCATTGTTTGCTGACACTTTGGGGAAAAGACGATTAGTTCCGTCTTTTCCTGATTAAGCTTAAGCATGTTGGCGTTCATCCAGATACTGATATATATCAGACAAGCCTCCAGACTTTCTGAGACTGTATTCCAACTGTCCTGTGGTTTGATGACCATGTAAATTTGTGTGTCATCGGCATAGCAATGATAGCGAAGGCTATGGCGACGACAAATCTCTCCAATCGGTTTGGAGTACATACAATATTTTTGTGGTCCTTACACCGACCCTTGAGGAACCCCGAAATATAGTACTTTATCATGTGAGGTGGAAGATCCGATGGCAACACTCTGTCGTCGTTCACTCAGGTAAGACTGTATCCAGCATTGTGCGGTATCAGTCACTCCATAAGAGTATTCCAGACGTTTATAAAGTATGCCATGGTCGATGACGTCAATAGCAGCTGACAAGTCCAGCATACCAAGCACCGCTCTGCACTTGTTATCCAATGCAGAAGCTATATCATTATGTACACGTAGGAGGGCCGTCTCAGTAGAGTGTCCCATGCGGTAGGTCGATTGCATGTTGTCATGGAGACTGTTTGCATGGAGATGAACCTCTAAACGCCGGGACACAACCTTCTCAAGATCTTAGACAGAAAAGGCAGATTTGAAACTGGGCGGTAGTTTTTCAACTCCTCCTTGTCCATTCCAGGTTTCTTTAACAATGGTCTGACATGTGCTTTCGTGAAACATAATGGAACTTTTGACTCAGCCAATGATTTGTTCATGATTGAGGTAATCAAAGGAAGCAGTGCTTCAAGACATTGCTTTAATAAGTCTGTAGGCAGTAGATCAAGCTCATATGACTTCGATTGCGAGGTCATGATAATGTTGCGCAACCCCTCCTGGGTTGTTGGTGAGAGCTTTGCCAATGGTTCCCCATCAAATGCAATGTCAGCAGTCATGACACAGATGTCAATGTCAGCAGAGGTGTTCACTTCGGCAATATTTTTCCTGAATGAGCTGATTTTATTCAGAAAGTAATCACTGAACTTGCTTGCTAAGTCTTTTTCAGAATTACAGCTTGGTAGGATAATTTCACCGTTCGGTCCTCTTAGATTTTTGGTGAGTCTAAAAAGCTGTCTATTATCCTTGCCGCATTCTTCGATTCTTTCCGAATAATAAGCCTTCTTTGACTGAAAGAGTAGTGAACCAACTAGCCGACATTGCTCTCTATAAATCTGTTGGTGAACGGTTAATTTGGTCCTTCGCCACTGTCTCTCTGCTTTTCTACGGTTGTGTTTTCCTACGCGGAGATTTTCATTATACCACGGGGCATTTGGTCTCACAGTTATCACCTTAGTTTGCAGAGGTGCGTGTTTCTCTATAAGGGCTTCTATAACAGATGTGTATGCTTCAACAAGATCATCAACATCGCATTCAGTAGATTGAAGGGCGGAACAAGACTGAATGTCATTGTTGAAATCTGGTATTGAAATTTCGCGGAATTTCCGGAAGCTCACTTCTTTCCTTGCACGAGCTGGATTACTACAATTCAGTGTTTGTGTGGACAGCACGATGATCACCGGATTGGTTCCTCTTTACATCACTTAGACATGGATCAATCACTGAAATAGCTCCATGAAGGACTGAGTTATCTTCCCTCGTTATGACCACATCTAGTGTGTGGCCATGGGTGTGTGTAGCTTCTGTCACATGCTGAATCAGACCCCTGGAATCTAGTAGACCAGAGAACTGGCGAGCATCAGCATTAGATAGATCGTCTAAGTGGAAATTTAGATCACCCGTGATAATAATCTCTTGTGGTACAACAACGTGGTGGTCTAAAAAGGTAGACCATTCATCAAAAAACACTGTATTTCGGAAAGCATTCTGTTTAGATGGTGGAGGCCTGTAAATGATACACAATCTAAATTGTTTATCACCAGCAATGACAGAACAAGTCATGTGCTCAAAGTGTGTGTATACATCATCATGGCTGGAAGAGAGATGTCTCACACTTAGGCCTTTCTTAAACAGAACAGCCACCCCACCACCACGTTTGCCGAGTCTAGCATTGTGGTGGAATTCATAGCCTGTTGGTATTAGCTCAGCTAGGACCTGGTCATCGATATCTGAACCTAACCAGGTTTCTGTCAATGCAAGAATGTCAATGTCCTGAGATGTTACAAAATCCCCGAAGGACAATGACTTATTCTTCAATGAGCGACAGTTTAAGGACACTAAATTCAGAGGAATAACTGACTTACAGTGACCAGCTGTTGTTGGCTTGATGACATGTAAATTCTCGTACGATACTGATGATGTCGGAATCCGTGTGGAAGTATCGTTACGAGAATGCACAATAGTATCGATGCCCGATACTCCTGTAAGTGCAGTGTGGCCCTGCAAGAAAGAGTACGAGGCAGACAGACCATTTGTAGTGACCAAATGGATGAGGTTATCAGTGATCAGGCCCGAGAGGGTAAAACCACTGGTTCCGTTTAAATGATTTTAGCAAGAATGAACAAAAGCTGAGAGAGGATACCGAGATGGGTCAGATATATGGGGCAAAAATTGACGGTAAAACAAAGATGGCGTCTATCCAAGCCCAGAAAATAATTGACCACAAATGATTATTACGGTTTTTGTATAACTGCAAAAGCGTGTAATGTAAGTAAACTTTGAAAAGAATGTTTAGTAAATACAAATATACTTAGCTAAAAATGGTATGTTATATTAACTGACTAGAAATTCAAAATAACACCTGGACGAGTGTGCGTTTGAAGACAACTCGCCCAGCGGTACGTCCCAGCCTCTGATAAACGAAATTAAAGCCAAAAATGACGACAAAGTTCCAATTTCAAAAACTCTGATAATAGTCGAGAATGATCTCGAACTATTTAAATGATAATATGGCAAACTTCAGCGTTGGTAAATAAGTATATTCGTGAAAAACACAAAATGTATCAGGAGCCTACGGGAGCAAGCCTTATCAGGCGCTAACCGGAAGTCCAAATCCAAATTGATGTCACATTTGCAGAACGTTTTATCAGTACATTAGTTTCAAATCCCCCT
>NW_018408638.1:983565-1068156 GCF_002113885.1 Mizuhopecten yessoensis
TTAATAAAAAGTGAAAATGGTCGTCAGTAACGAAACCACAAGTACGGCGAGTCGGAATTTTGTTTTAATAATATAAGAACTGACCAGCATAAGACGGGAGGATGACAATGTACAACACTTGAAGTCCGTTGATCACTGCATTATTCACTGGTCTGTGACAGTTTGTAGGAAATTATTAACTTTGATATTGGTAATCACAGAATATGACGATCTATATAACATGAAAAGCATTTAAAAAACAATATTTCTAATATTATGAGACCTAATGATTAATAGGGTTGAATATATGATAAATGTCGACGGTGTGTGGTTGGATTTAAGGCAAAACAGCAAAAGCATAAACACATACATGAAAAGAAATATAACACTCGGACAAAAAAAGTAGTATCAATACGTTCAAATAGAAGTAGACATGAATAACGTCAGGAATTTAAAGAATATGAGATTTTCCCCTTTCTTGTCAATATTGTGTAAATATTATTTCAAGTAGTTTTAATAGCAATATTACTATCACAAATGTCACTTCTTTCCTTCCTGAAAAGGTAAGATTATAGAGAGTATAATAATCTGACCGTAAATTATCGAATGATTTTATATTTACTAATAATTTAAGGACATTTATTTTGCATAAACAAGTAAAGAATGTTTAAATAAAATGATACAAGTAAGCCAAAGCGCTAACAATAAAAAAAGAAACAAAGCACAAAAAACATTAATTCAACGTTGATATGGATATATAAACAATCGAATTTGGAATTCTTTTTTGAAAATGAATCAAGTGATACAGCACAGAATTCTACCCAAAACTTGCATACCATCATATGAGGTTGCAACAAGACCAAATTTTCAACCTCGGATAACCTCTAAACTTCAGAAAAATGTTTTAGAGATAGACTACATACAATGCTAGAACTATAAATAGAACAACAGATATAAATATATTTAAAACAAACTCCAATATCATAAATAAAATTAAAAAATGGCAGATCATATTTCTACAAAAGTAATCCTAACTTCATTTAAAAATAATGTTCATTTGATCAAAATTTACAGTAGAAATTAGTTTAAACATTTATGGACCACTATTGTTCGTCTCAGTCTATACCTACATGATTTAGTCCTAGATCAGAAGATGTAACATTGTTGTAGTAGATGACGAAAAACAAGGTCTAAATGTTTAACTAAGTACTTTGGGCAAGGATTGAATATGTTAGTATAATTATGTTAAAATATCGAGAAACTTGATATGTAAACATAGAGAGCTAATATTCAATAAATACTGCATGTTTGTATTCGTCCCGATATATGAAAGCAAGCAGATGTTAGTATTGTGTGTCCAATTATAGGCCAATTTCTCTAAAGTCTAAAGTAGGGAAAGTCTTTGTATGAGTTTTGTCAAAACATTTGGACAATTATGTCATAGAAAAAAACTCGGTTTTTTATCAGTACCAGTCAGGTTTTATGACTGGCCGTTTAACTTTTTCTCTCTCAATTAATAGAGATAAAAGTTGTATCACAATATTTGTGTAGCATTAGGAGAAACAATTTACATTTGTGTGGCATCTTACAATTTGAATGAATGAATTTGACAGTTTGCTGGTAATTGTCAAAAAATACTTATTGCATAAATTAATCTGGATGGAACATCTCTACAAAACAACTAAAAGGTCCCGATAAACAATTCTTCCCCACAGTTTTAGTATGTGAAACTGGTGTTGCTTAGAGTTCTATTCTACGACGGTATATTTTCTTGTTAAATGTAAACATAATCTCATCCTCGATTCTCTAGGGTAACGCTCACTTACGCTCTCTGCACCGTTTTGAAATTAATTGAATTTTGAAACTGTGATTATAAGAGACACGCAAAATGAACAAAGGTGCAATATTAATGTTACACTCATTTATCTTTCTATGTTTTAACAGGGACGTATAATACTGCCCCTGGTTTTAACCATTGAAAACTTGCAATATTGATCAGTATTATTTTAGAAATCGACATATTTTTGGGATTCCATATTACCGTCCTTCATTAACATTAACATCCTATAGTCGTTAAAACGAAAAAAGAAGGGCTTTTAAAAATTCTTAAATATCTTTTGGAGAGAAATATTCACTACATGGGCAGAGTTAACTGGTGAAGAACTCCCCACAACCACAGACACTGTTGCTTCTCAGCCGATCTGGTATAATAACTTCATTAAAATTGATAATAAGATTTTTATTTATAAACATTGGTGTGAAAAAGAGATTTTTTATTGGGGATCTTGTTGAAAACAGTAGTTTTTTAACACATGAATACTTTTGTGAGAAATTCAGTTTGGCGGTTAATTTCATTGATTTTTTGGAATTTTAAATGCAATACCAAGATCATGGAAACTACTTTTATTTCAAAGAAATGAACCAATTGAGGCAAAACAATGTAAATTTATTCAGTATTTGAAGAAACATGAAAAAGTTACAAACTATTTTTATAAATTTATGCTGAAATCAGTCACAGAAATACCAAAGAAAAGTCAAGATGCATAGCAGGAAATTTTACATGTAAACATTCCCAAAGTATCCTGGTGTAAGTTTTATTCAATTTCGAGATATATTACAGATGACACTAAACTTCAGAATTTTCAGTTCAAACTCTTTCATAGAATTCTATATCCTAATACCAAATTAATGCAATGTAAATTGAGTGAAACAGAAAGATGCACATTCTGTGGTGAGGGAAGAGAAACATTAATACATTTACTATGGGAATGTTGTCATGTACAATCTCTTTGGTCATCCTTTATGTATCTCTTGAGGTCACAATATGAAATAGACTTATCAAGAGACCCAGTAATCATGTTGTTTGGAATTTTTGAAACTGAAAATGAATATGAAATAAATTTCTTGATTTTAATATTAAAATATTACATATATTTGTGCAAATTAGAGAGGAAAACCCTTACAATTACTGAATGGAAAACTTCCATGTTTTTTTATACAAAAAAAAGTAGAAGAGTGTGGACTTGTTACATATTCCAATAAAAAAAAGATTATGGTAAATCAAAAATGGAATTTCATTGACAGAATGCTAAATATGGATACATGATTGGAGTTGCAAGCATGATTGGAGTTGTAAGCATTTTGTTTTTCGATACAATTTTCAGAGTTAAATCACTCATGAAATATGTCAAAATTAATGTAGCAATGTAGCAGTATGAATTTTTATATTTGTATTTGCTGTAATTATTTTTTATAGATGCAAGTTCTGTTCAAAGATATAGATAACATACGTACAGTGGCCTTTTATTATTCTTACTGATATTACATATTTTCATATGTTTTGAATGTGACAACAAAAATTTGAATAAAAAAAAACAAAAAAAACAAAACATTACCATCCTTTTTAACATTCGTCGCCCTAAAACTGGAACACTTTAGACAGGTAAGGTACAACTGGTCATCAACTACCCAATACAGTTGAAATGTTTAAGTTAGATTGAGACCTATACTTACTTTTATTTGGAGATTTTTGACAAACATGTGTTCGTTTTCAGTGTAGCCACTTAGTTGCGAACTGTTAGGCGCAATACTAACTGACTGTCCTGTATACAGCTGTTGACATTTGAGAATGCTGAGGAAAGGGAAATTAATGATTATAAAATTAGAGTCGTCGTGATTGTTAGGGTACGTTGTAGACGGACCCGTCATTGTTGTCTTAAATGAAGTGTGCGATTAACTGAGATTTAAGTAGTTCTCCAGAACAAACAAAAAACATTACATCTTACTCGAGTGACAATAAAGGTGCCTTGTCTCCATTCTACAATAGTAAATAAATATTAAAAAGTGTTTTCAGTTATTTTGACTTCTTTCGCACCTTGACGTTGAAAGTGATCTAGATCTTTCCATATTTTCCCTTTTAATTAGATCAACGTGTTTCTTCAATTTTAGACATCTACGTCGGTAATAGCCTGACGTCGTGCTTTTCTTTCGTGTGTGAGTTCAAAGGTAGAATTGTTATGGTTGTTTGTCCTAGTTTCTTTTGTCTGGATGTCTTTAAATAGCGTGCTGACTTAATTAAAAGTTAAAGTTAGATAGATGGACTATAACAGTCTTGCCGGCGCTTTAAGTGTATATATCTAGCTGAGTAATTTTTGCGGTTTTATCAGGAAATGTTCATTTATAAAACTTGAAGTCCCTATAATGGGATGTAATATCCGTGTGCGGGTTTACCTGATGATAGAGGATGAGCAATGTCAATAGAAAATTCCTATCTCTTGAGTTAGTACCAATCATACATACATGTAGTCAGAATTACTTATAACGGATATTGATAACGAATTCCTTTGTTTTTCTCAGTCAATGTGTTTCATTGCTTTACTCATCACGAGGCATATTGTATGTGACAGACAAGGAATACAGTTTCATACTGTGTCCACG
Source organism: Mizuhopecten yessoensis (assembly GCF_002113885.1). Taxonomy (NCBI): domain Eukaryota; kingdom Metazoa; phylum Mollusca; class Bivalvia; order Pectinida; family Pectinidae; genus Mizuhopecten; species Mizuhopecten yessoensis. The sequence goes on from NW_018408638.1 coordinate 987,982, forward strand.
AGTAAATTGACCAGATGAGTCAAGGTGCATGTTCGCTAATATTTAGTAAATTTTCCGTCTAGAAATTTTTGCTTTAGTAGTGTATTTTTATCTTGAAGAGATGATCAGTACTTGGGGCCAATAAATAGCATATTTTTATTACGCTTATTGTAATATATCGAGTTTTTGACAACATAAGTTCAAATGAAATAACGGTATAGTATGTAAATTTTCAATTGAAAATAAATTGTTTTTTCTGGATTTATAAATCATGTATATATAATTATAGGGGTTAGTTCCTGGTATACGTGTCTATATTTGCTTGTGGTTTTAGAGAGAAAAAACGCGAAAATTGTAACCGGTGATTCGTGCTATAGTGGGGGAAAATAGACGCAATCAGTATGTGGTTTATGACAGGCTAAATGTTAAGTACGCGGGTTTTGTAGATTACAGTGTTTCTAATACATGTAGGTAACTTGATAAAACCCAGCTAAACCAGGAAATAACATATTATGGATTCATTACTGTAGACATACATATTGTATAATATAACATAATGACTCACATATAGCGAAACGTGCATTCTCACTATAAAAAAAAAAAAAAAAAAAAAATTAACCTTAATCTTGATCAACCTATGCATGCAAAGGCGAAAACTCCCAACTCCGGAATTACTTTTAACATTTTAACGCGAAGAACGTTCTCGAGTATCGTTATCAGATATATATTTTAAGGCTATATTTATCCAAACTTTATTGAAATGATAAAACAGTTTAGAGGAAATCATGAACTGTTCGAGATAGTTAAATGAAATGGTACAATCTTTCAGAGAAAATGAGAAATTTAATTGAAATGGTTAAAACATATCAGAGTAAATGAAAAAATATTCGAGCTAGTATTTATTCAAACGTTAAATGAAATGGTTAAAATATTTCAGAGGAAATGAGAATTTTGAGAATATTTAAATTAAGAGTGTGTTGATAGCGGGACATTCTGATATAATAGTGTTAGGACACCATGTAACGCCAGAAAAATATATAATTAACATAAAATAATGTCATTATAAAACCCCATCCCACAGTGATTAACATAAAATAATGTCATTATAAAACCCCATCCCACAGTAATTAACAAAAAATAATGTCATTATAAAACCCCATCCCACAGTAATTAACATAAAATAATGTCATTATAAAACCCCATCCTACAGTGATCAATGCACATCATATAAATGACATAAGCACATACCATATGGTAACAAATGCACGTCATATAATTATAAATCACATCACATAATGGCAAAAATACATAATGTAATGACAACAGCGAATCAAATACCGAACGGTATAATATACGATTACTATGGCGTTAGATATGAGATATGATGTGTGGTTGTTAAAACAGTCCTAATAGACCAGGTACATTGTATAGCAAGCCAAACCACTCGTTATCTGTACACTGAATACAAAACCAGTTATCTTTACAGAGATAAAAACCTTTAACTATCTGAACAGATCGATCTACAAACTCTTTCCCTGGAAACTGATATATGATCAGTTTTACTTTTAGTTTTTGTCAGAATGAGTGATGTGAAGGTTTCCTTTTAGTTTCGTACGCTGCGTTCGACTCAATGACACAATATGTACATAATTATGTAGGGGTTTTGTGTTAAATCCAACAATAAATCCAGATGAACTTCCAACGCCTTTATAGTTTCTACTGAAAGTAGTCCAAGTACCTTTTGGGATTTTTCGCATGTTAGTGCTTTCAGAAAGCTTGACTGATCTTCTTATTGATTCCGAGAAAATGGTCGGGGTCTAGTTTTACTATTATTTCAAAATGTTGTTTTCTAAATGGAGAGAAACAATTAACTGAGTTGCTAGCTCGCACTGAAGGCAGCGAACTCCAAGAGGACAGAAAATGAGAGACGAAGACAAATAAATCGGTGGCCAAACATGGAAACTATAGCTTTCTATTAACTATACACATTAAGGTTCGGGCAAACCGATAATTGATTTAAAAACTATATCAGGATACTAATAGTCAAATGAATGTCATGAACTATGTTAAAGGTTTTAGTGCCGTTTATTTTCAGTGTTTAAAAAATATTATTATCCTGATATTCGTCTTGTTATCAAAAATAAAATACTAAATAGAACAACATCTATGTCAGCCTCAAAAATAAGGAAAAGGTGACACAACGACCAAGAAAAACTTCCAAACATCGAAATAGTGTGCTTTTGGAGGACACATAAATCATGTCTGCGGGAGGAAAATGCTTTAAATGTTGAAAAGATTTTTTCCAGACTTTCCAACGATATGAAGTAATTTTGTACAACGACATGAAATGTGAATAAGCGAGGTGGGCCGATTACACTTCCAGAATGATTCTATCATTCGGGTGGCATGTTTATTCGGATTGTTGATCTAGACCCTTTCAATTTCATTTTACTCTCTACGCATCGGATCACGATATAGTTGCAAACAGGCCCCTATCCGGGTCGTAAACAATATAGGTATAAACGAAATTGACACTTGTGACGAGTTGTTCTAGAATATGGCATGCAAAGCATTGTGAAATACATGTAAGATTTTAAGTATGGCAAAAAAATCGTACACATTTGTATTGCATAATAGGCAGATATATTTGAAGGATGGGTAAATTTACGATCAGCTGACGGCCTTCATAAAACATTGTGCATGTAGTACACACGTAGAAACCGTGTCATCTCCAATGGACGAGGTGAAAGTCCAACTCATATCATAGTATACCCAGTAACTGGTATGGATTGGAAAAATGAACCAGCACATGTCTACACCATCACATTGGTACTAGACACTGGTAAAAGAGGTTACTAATGGCCTTCTGAATCAAATTGTTGGGGAAAGGTGCCATAGGCCCTTCACATCATGAAGACAAGAATCGTGCACGTGAAGGCAACTTCATGTAGTTCTAGGGCGTTTTGGGACTGATAAACGTGCTCAGGGCCTTGCTGGAAGATTTTTTTACTGAAGATTTTCTTGAATGTAAAACCAAATTTTTCAGAAATTATTCTTCATTGCTTCAAGGAAAATTGTTTTTATTTTAAAATAAACTGGTTCTAATGTTTTAATTCTTCCTGTAAAACTGATTATGCAGCTTCAACGGAATTATGCATTAATAATTTCCCATCAATAAAGATTATATTTGACTGTGTATTATATACCCCGATACCTCATGTTGTGCATTGTAATCACTAGGAGATACCTTTCTCTTATTCTAGTATCTCGGGAAAACAATAAACTTGTCAAACTTGGGTAAAACAGTTGAAGTAAACTACTGGTAAACATCGAAGTTGGCAGTTCGGAACAAATAACACATTTCAAATAGCCAGAAAAAAAATCAACAAACAATTATTCAATTATTTAATAAAATTTTAATGTTTTTTTTTAATGTTTTCATTCTTTTCTGGTTTTTTTTTTTTTTTTACCTTTTTCAGTTTTTAAAACCATGAAAAATAAATCATAATAAAAAAATTAGCTGTTTTCTCACCAGTTAAGCTATAAAACAATAAAGTGATCTCAAGTGATATATACACTACCCTCAAGGCACCACCCTGTCTCACTCATAGCTTACTCTCAAGGCACCACCCTCTCTCACTCATAAGCTTACTCTCGAGGCACCACCCTGTCTCACTCTTAGCTTACTCTCGAGGCACCACCCTGTCTCACTCTTAGCTTACTCTCGAGGCACCACCCTGTCTCACTCATAGCTTACTTTTTTTTACTGTCCATGACATCATCACTAATTCCCTAGTTAGTTCATTGTTATCACAAGAAGACACATCATTTGAAGTGTTTACATGTTTGTATGCTTCCTCTCAATCCTCAACACGTTGATCACCATGTGATCAGTGTTCTTTGACAGGATTGCTGACATCATTACGGCGACACCTCCAAGATCACTGAATTTAAACACTCTTGGTTGAGGTTATCAAATAGTTACATATGTTGGAAAATGTTGTCTTACATTCCTTAACACAATAACATATTGTTTAACAATCAGGAAAACGCTTCAGGAAAATACTACACAAGCACAAACTTAATCAGACACAATATGACTCGTTTTGTGCTACACCAATCTGTTTATAAAGTTTACCTCTCTTCATCACATGTGAATTGTTACCTATTACATCACTTGTAAAAATGGTAATGTTAATTATATGTAATTTAACATGATTATAATAATTAAATGTACTTATGTTAACTAATTTGTAATAACTAATTTGTTATTTGTTTGTACAGAAGTTTATGTTTTCCTTATATATGATAAAATTAATTGTAAAGTTAAATTGAATCTCCTATTGTTTTTCAAAAGTAACATAATATGATCAATAAAGTGAATCCCTCTACAGCTGATATGGTTAATGGTCAGTATAAGAAACACCCCTCAGTTACAATGTGTATGTCCTATATATGCTATAAGTGTGTATGAAGTTACAAGGCAGGGTCTCTCCTTCCGGTGTCAAATACAGAACAGGTACCAAGTAATGACATACATGTCCTAGTAAATCACTGTACTTTGTGTATCCATGTCCTAGTGAAAAACTGTACTTTGTGTATCCATGTCCTAATAAATCACAGTTCTTTGTGTATCCATGTCCTAGTAAATCACTGTTCTTTGTGTATCCATGTCCTAATAAATCACAGTACTTTGTGTATCCATGTCCTAGTAAATCACTGTTCTTTGTGTATCCATGTCCTAGTGAAAAACTGTACTTTGTGTATCCATGTCCTAATAAATCACTGTACTTTGTGTATCCATGTCCAAATGAATCACTGTACTTTGTGTATCCATGTCCTAATAAATCACTGTTCTTTGTGTATCCATGTCCTAATAAAACACTGTACTTTGTGTATCCATGTCCTAGTAAATCACTGTTCTTTGTGTCCTAGTGAAAAACTGTACTTTGTGTATCCATGTCCTGATGAATCAGTTCTTTGTGTATCCAAGTGCACAGACACAATAAATTTATAGTTGGTTGTCTGTTATGAAGTAATTTGTGATCTTCTCTCATGATCAGTGCTCTGATTACCATAAAGATTAAATGTTGTCACTTTTCAGTCGAAGATGAATCATGTTCCTTTTGGTCTGATTAATGATACTTTATTGCAGTGATTTGACTAATCATGTAGTTATTCTTGTTTTAAACTATGGTGGCATGGTCTAAAATACAGTTGCCACAGAACATTTTGCAATGTAGAACAAATATAAAACAATCAGAACTACAGACAAATTGTCATGACTGGCAATATTTTCCTGGACGCTGAATCCCTCCGGCCGTCTTTCAGCTTGGCTGTGCTGGAGGCTACCTAGCTCTGCTGGGTTACAGAGGTGGGTTGTCATGCTGCAGGTAGCCCGACCTCTCTTTGTCCTTGAACTGTGCAATGACCTTGAGAAGGATTACATGTTATGTCCAGGGCTGGACATAATATCATAGCTACGTAGAAGACTCATCCTGAAAAGACAAAGAGTAATGCACTGAATATTTTTACTGCTTTACAGCTATAGAAATGTCATTCAATTTGACTTTTAAATATTTTTACATTATAGCCCTGTAGTTATTATTGCACTGCTTCCATTGAACACCAATTATAGTACTAAAATATATCTCAACTTTATCAAATGAGAAACCACTTAATAATTACCATATCATCATCACTGTCGGAATCTTCCTGTGGATGTTCAAACACTGCTCCAGCCTGCATCAGCCTCTGGACAACAGCATTGTGTGTTCGACCTTGGGCAAGCATCAGAGGTGTCTGACCTCCATACGTCCTTGCATTAACCTTGACCTTATAGTTTTGGAGGAGAAACTCCAAGAGATGTCTGTTGTTAGTTTCTGCTGCATAATGTAATACTGTCCTCCCACTTTTACCGTCCTGTAACAAAAGAGAACAATGTTTAGAATGCACTTAGGCCTAATTGAAGAAGTGTAAAACTTTATACATATAACAAAAAAAATGAAATTGTAACCAATGTGGGACATCTTTTTCCAGGTGTAGGCTACAGCGAAACTGAACTGGGTCCATTGTAGGCAATTGATATGATTTTAAATGATTAACATCAGGTAATATCTTATCAAACAGTATCATCTATAAAAAGTGTTGTTTTTTTTCAAGTTGGACAAAAGATTTACTTTGACTGAGCTTAATCAACTTCCAACCTAAATACTCTCGACAACTACTTTTTTCCTTTCTGATACTAAAACACGCCCTAATGAGGCTACCAGTGTACCTACCATTGTATTGATGTTGGATCCTTTGCACAGTAGCAAATGTAGCGCTTCTAAAAATGTACCCTCTGCAGCTACATGTAGACACGTCTGGCCATTATAATTTCTAAGCTCCAAATTTTGTGGAATTTTTTGGTATGGGATCTTGTATGAATTTTGCAGCGTTTCCTCATAGGACACTGGATCTAAGAGCAATCTGACGATCTCTTTGTCACCATTTCTTGACGCTATGTGCAGAGGGGTGTCGCCCCTGTGATCACGAAGCGTTATATCAGCTCCTGCCACAATCAGACGTCTCACAATGTCCGCCATTCCTGTCATCACTGCCAGGTGGAGGGGTGTCTGCATCAAATTGTTTTGCTTATTCAGGAGATAGAATTGAGGGACAAGATTGATGAAGTACAGACACAGTACTGGTATTTTCTGGATAATGGCCAAATGAAGTTGCCTGTAAAATGTAAAGCAAATATCTACATAAATAGTCAATTTTGTAGTAAAAAATAACATACCAACAACAACAACAGTTCAACAAATCATCTAATTTTATAGTGAATTAGTTCTTATGTTGAATTATTGCTAATAAAACTTATACCATATTACTCTAGATATATATTTTTTTTTCAACTGTATAGTTATTTTCAAATGTTAAATTGGCCTTAGCAGAGAGGCCTTAGCAACGAATAAGGCGAGGTCCTTATAGTATTTAAAAACACGAACAAGTTTTCCCTCATAACAAATAAGAAGATAAATGTATCACATTTTTACATAAAACAAAAATGACTTTGAGATACTCCTGTCAACGTATATCTAAATACTTGAAATTAATATTCACACTTGGTTTTAAGCTTACCATACTTCGAGCTGTTGTAACTTGCGTTGAAAAGACCATGTGACTATTTCAACCAATGAAACGCTCGTATTTGGCCGACGAGAAAAACTATACATACTTGAATGACGCGCAACCTTTCTCGGCGCAATGATCACTTTTGTCAATGTTCAGTTAGAGAAACCTCTGCCCCCCCCNGTCCTTTTCGCAGAAATGAATGCATATAAATACTTACGTGTCCCCTTCTTCGTCCTGGTCGTACACAATTTCCTCTTGAGTGGTGGGACGATACTCCGCAGGTTCAGCACGGGTCTCATTGTTTACCTCACGACACTTCGTCTCGGGCTCCTCATTGTAAGAATCATAAATTTGCATATCCTGGAAATGCTTTCCTAAATCCTGGCTTTTCAAACTATCCCCAATACCGGAGTCAAAGACCTCAGAAACGTGCCCTTGGACTTTTGATGGAAAATGTGCTGCATGGAAATGTGTAGATCTATGTTCGATATGTGGTGCACAATCAGTATCAAGATCATCACTTCCCAAATCCGACTCGAAATTTTGTGTTGCATTGCAAATAGTTCCACCATCTATTTCTATGTCACTGTAATGATTGTGTTTATACATTATGCACTATATAACACAAAAGATTCCACAAGTTACAAAATGGCCGACAACAGCCAGTATACAGCTGTCACTCTCAGAAATGTACTCGGTAGGCCTAGTCTCTCTCGGACCTGCAGGCTAATCCCTGTTAAATAAACTCAAAAGTGCTATTTTACTTGGTTCCGTCGTTGATCCTTACATATGTATCATGAATGTTCTCGAGACTAACTAACAATATATATGAACCTGTGTAACGTGGAAATTCCCAATTAGTAAGGCCTCGTTTTGAATGGGAAATCCCCAATAGGGGTTTTCCCGTTTATTCAGCGCATGGGTTTAATAATCTACAAAATTATTTATTTTAACTTTACGATATGATTATGTATTAATAAGCCACCCAAATACAACCCCGTAGTTATAGCAGAGACGGTACTGTACTTAGATTCCGTGTTTAACTCACTTAGAGACGTTATGGCATTGAAAAATTACTTAACAACATCAATCCCCACAAAGCCACTGGTCCCGATGAAATACATGGCAGAATTCTTAAAGAATCTAAATCTTTTGTAAGCACCAATTCTTTCCCTACTCTTTGAAAAATCACTAACTTCGGGCGCAGTACCTTATGATTGGAACCATGCTGATGTATGTCCTGTATTCAAAAAGGTGATAAACAAAATCCTATAAACTATCATCCCATCTCACTCACCTGCATTTGTTGTAAGCTCCTCGAACATATTTCGTGTAGTAACATTATGAAACATTTGGAAAACAACAAAATTTTATATGGCTTACAACATGGATTTTGGCCAGCTCGATCTTGTGAAACACAGCTAATTTCTGTCATCCAGGATCCTGCCTCCACACAGAACAACAACTTCCAGACTGATGTTATAATTATGGACTTCGCTAAAGCATTTGACAAGGATTCTCACCCCCAACTACTTTATAAACTAAGGTTCTATGTTATACAGAACAACACACTTAACTGGATTTCTTCATTCCTATCCAACAGAACACAGTCCGTAGTATTAAATGGTGAAAAATCATCTACAGTCCCTGTAACTTCAGGTGTCCCCCTAGCTGCACGGTTTGTCTGCAACAGATATCATAACACCAGCTCTGTAACTGAAATGATGGAAACACTACATTGGCCTCCCCTTCACATTCGCAGATTATACTTCAGACTGGTCATGTTTTACAAAATTTTGAATAATGTATTAGCAATTTATCCAACAAACCTTTTAATACCAGCTGACAGTAGAACCAGATCCAGCCACACAGACCACAAAAGATACGTATACATTTTCCTTCTATCCTCGCACCATCAGTCAATGAAATCATCTCCCTCATTCAGCCGTATCATCTGACACAGTGGAAGCATTCAAGTCTGCTATCCCTGTGTCATACCTGTCTTCAACATTCTAAATCTGTACCCTGTAAATAGTTTTATCTATATATGTTAAAAATCTAAAAAATAACCCTTATTCCCTTGTACATTTCCCAGCGCATAGCATGTAATCTTCAGTTTATGTGAAGGATTGCTATTATCCACAAGAAGAAGTTATTCATATAACTTTTCCTCAAAATGAAAAAAATATGGAAGTTGGTTGGTATAGGTACCCATGTCAAGAACAATGTCAATAATGACATTTGCAGTAATCATTTGTAAATATTCTTGATTTTGTCTTTAAAGTCACTTTTGAATGCAATTTTGTGGCGCAAAATTGCATTGAATATTATAATTCATGAAAACGCTTACCTGTATCACGGAATTAGATTAGATGTAATCTAAGTCGGTGCCTGTATACATGCATTCCTGAAGTATCAGTGAATTCCGTGGTGGTAGGTAAATCTTCTACGCCGCTCCCGCTCCCGTCCAAAAACCCCGTACCAGGAATATAGAGATATTTTAATTTCTCATTAACGCTATTGTTTATATTTTTTATAAATCTATGCAATAATTTCAAACAATTTTCACTCAATATCTAATTATATATGAAAAACCGTGATTTTCACGGTTGACTGCGGCGTACAAGTTTTACCCCCTTGAAATACACAATATCGACAATTTCTAAATCATTAGATAATAAAAAATAAATCTATAAATTCCACATTTAGACAATAATGTTTGAAATTACCTACCACCTGAAGTATCCGTGTATTGACTATTATCGAGAAAAATGTAAGAAAATGTGTCAAATCTCTAGAATAACGGCATATATTTCCACTTTTTGTTTTATCAATTTGAGGAAAAGTTTAAGAGCCCATCTCATACTATTTACACTGACGGAACCGTGCCCACGAGGTAAAACAGGAAGAGTTATTCCCCTTTTCCGTACAGGGGTTATGTCGGTCATGACAGTTCCCGTTCCCAATTCCAAGGCGGCACAACGAATTGTCCCTCTTCTCTCGCGGCAACAGCACAGGCCGGTCGGCAAGAATTTCCCACTAGTTTGGAAAGACATGTAAAGTCGCTTCCATGGTGGCAGCTTATAAAGTGAAGGCCTAAGATGAAACACTGAACTGAGGACACTTTTTTTCAGCCATTTTGCAAGTAAAGATGAAGTAAGCGGCATGTCAAAACCAAGTTCCCCTCAACAGGCAGATATGGACGCGTCTTTTAGAACACGTTCAGTCAAATGTGTCAATCGAGTTTGTTATGGACAACAAGGAAAAGAAATTTCTATAAAGCAGCCTCCCATTAATGTAGCTAAAGTTGCTGTAACTCTTGTACCTGTATATTTGGTGCTTCATTGCCTCTACAGATGTGTAAAGTTTAAGTCTTTGGTCGATGAACTCCTTCCTGGCGACCTCACCTCAAAGGTAACTTATGAACAAGCATCTATGTCGGCTGTGCGTGCAAGCAGCGATATTCAATAAAGCATACGACAAACTAGTTCTAGTTCTACAATATAGTGACCACCTTCAACTAATTAAAGATTTTGGGTTAATGCAGCACAAATGACAGACTATATATATATATTATATAATAATTAATCATTTTCAGAGGATAAGGTAACAGATTGAAGTAAGGGGGAAGGATAAGACAGGTTTGGGTTTGTATTAAATGAGGCACAGGAAAAAATCTAACCAATAACAAACAGAACAAACTATGTAAAAGGACGAGGAATAGTGATAAAGATAGTGCAGTCACTGTGGCTCTAACCCGCGACCCTTGGCTCTCCAGTCTGATGCTCTATCGCTAAGCTAAAGGAAATACTCTACAGCTGACGCTTGTAAGGCAACCTAATCGATGCACTTCTTTTACACTATCCCTCCCTTTTTCAAATACCAACCCAGGTTCCGCCAAGGGTTCTCCTACCTTCAATGGGGAGGGTCAACGGCACCAATTTTTAGTAGGACGAGGGAAAGGGATAAAGATAGTGTCATTGCTGGGGCTCGAACCCGCGACCATTGGCTCTCCAGCCTGATGCTCTACCGCTGAGCTAAAGGGGAATTCCCTACAGCTGACGCTTGTAAGGCAACCTAATCGATGCACTTCTTTTACAACTTCATCCTTAGGCATCCACTTTTCTGTTTCAGTGTTTGCACCAAAATGATATGGAGGGACAATATTCCTGTGGTGGGGACCATGACCATGGGTGTGTCTTGTGTAAATTGTAGAAGTGTTCAGCCCATGAGGTCTGAACTATTAAATATGGACACCCCTTATATTTATTTTGAGACAATTAAAGCACACACCCATATATAGGATATATTACCTAAGGTTGGACTATCTTTACTAAATGCATATCAAAATTAATAAAATTGTCACATTTTCTTTCAGATTTTTGTTGCTGCTTTAGGTGTTTGTGCGGCAGCAGCTTTGACTACAGTCATCTTCGGTTGTCAGATTCAGTCAGGTATATCTGTATTCTCAGCTTCATTCCCAGTATTTTTACCCCGCTTTGATTTGTAATTCAGCATGCATGTTACAACACCTGGCAATTCAAACCGTTTTAATGTTGATTGTTTTGGTGAATGCTGAATGCAAAAATAGTGCAGCAAATTTGGAGATTAAATGAGCTTCAGAAAACTTGTCAATATATCAATTGTCATTTTACATTTCCAACTATTATTATAATAATTGGTCCAGACTCGGTCAGGAATTGATGCAGGTTTAGAAATTTAAAACCTGTTTTGAAAAAGGGGAAAAAATGCGCTGTAGGCACATGAACCGCTGGCGGGAAAGGGTGGCCATACTTGTCAGAGCCAGGGAGAGAGTACGAGAGGGGCATGGATGACATCTTTAATTTTTGTTTCTCGCTGTTCATTATAGATGCTTTAAATCGACCACCACATATATGCATTAGAATGAAGTGTATGTCTTACTGTTATGATATTGTATACCATGTCGTAACATATGTCGGCAATGATAACATGAACACAGGGAAAATTGAATAAATCACTCAGTTGTTGAACTGACAAAAAATAAACACAATATAGAACCAAGACAGACATCATGTGGTTGTATACCATTTTAGCTACAAGTGGGGATTTTTTTTACTGAAAAGGGGGAAAATATAGCTGAAATTTGGGGAAATTGTGCCAAAAGTGGAGAGGGAAATTGACCCATATTCAGCTATAAAAAAGGCCAGTTCATACCATATATTCATGTTGGTTTCTGCTGATGCAATACTTTTATAAAAAGAACTATGCATTGAAAAGGACAGTAAAAATTTAGACCTATGTCATGTTTTATCTTTCCTCAGAGTCCCTGGTTTTTATATCATCTGTTGGAGTTAATGTGAAAATGAAGAACTGGTTTGGACAAGTAACTGCAGAGTTTTTTGAGATCAACGAAATCAAAGACATAGTTATCCTTGAAGCTATCACCATGGTAAGTTCTGTATTTAAAATTGATTTTACCTGTTTCACACTGGTTGGTATCCCTGTACATCCCATGTGGATGTACTTGACTTTCACTACATTTTAGTCATGCAGCACCTAACTGTAGCTGTGAAAATTTTAATTCTGAATGTGATTTTGTACTATCCAGTTATAACAACTTACCATCTTGAATGAATGACAAAGCTATGTTGTAATATTAACTATTATCACCTAGAATCTCAAAATAATGACATAGAAAGTAAATATTTATAACAACATATGTAGCTATGTCATTACAAGATAGATAGTAGCTAAATTTACTTAATTGATACTAGATAGTAAGTTAAAGGCAATATTCAATCGCAACAAGCTCAGGATAGGTTGGTTTCTTTATTGTATGTCTACCGGAGCCCGAAACCGGTAGACATACAACAAAGAAACCAACCTATCCTGAGCTTGTTGCGATTGAATATTGCCTTTAGTTTCCCGTTCCTCAATCGCCCTGCATACCCCTGGGTATCCAAGCAAGGGATAACGGAACCTAGATCAGAAGTACGGCGTTGGCTCTACACCCGATGATTATTCTTAGTACAAGATAACTGTGCTGTAATTATGAGATAGAAAATCATTATTACTGTGTCATAATTACAAGATACATAGTTGTTATATTTCAATTACATTTTTATGAGATAATATTATGTTGTTATGACAAATTAATAAACTGTTATTTCAATTTAACATCTTTTTCTCTGTGTCAGACCCATCATTCCAGCTTCCATATTTATGTCAAGGCTGATGAAAAATTTTCAGTATTGATTTTGAAATGATACGTAAGTAGAGATGAATTTTCCGATATATTGATGTATATATGATGCCTTTTTAGAGACTGTCTATAATACAACCCCAAACTTCCGTAACACCAGGGCCAGTATTCATGAAAATGTCTTGTGTTCAAACGCAGATTCTGTGCTCAAGTCCAATTCCTTGTTCCAATGACAAATTACTAAAATAATTGAAAATTGTCAAAGATTTGGAAGAGCTTTCGGAAGACTTCGGAAGCATATTTCCTTTTCAAATATTTACATTTGATTTTTTGTCCGTGTCGCATGATTAATCAAGGTAGAAGAAAATTGGTTTGAGAATAGAAGTCGTGCTTGAGCACAAGAACGGTTTCATGAATACGTTTATATTAATAAATTAATTTAGCGTGTAATTTACCGACAATCTTTATTACAACCCTTATGTCTGTAAACTAATCATTGGTTGATTTAGTTCAAAATCACTATTGCAAAAATTAATGGCTTGGTTTCTGGTTTTATGACATCTTTTTCTAAACCAGTTTATTTGTTAAAGAAAAATGTTGGTTCTTTTTTTCACAGCAAAAAGTGGTATGTTACCTTGCTGTTGTTTTAGAAGAAGGAGGTAGCAGCAGTGAGCGGCTATACCCACTGTTTATGGTGAGGAATACATGCCTACTGAGGATTAAGTTCTGTATTGATTCTTTATAAACAAAGTTCCACTTAAATCATGTGATGTTTGATTTATTCAATTTTATCAAAAAGAATAAAGCAAAATTCAGCTGTGTTTGAAGTACTTATTCCAGTTAAGGCCCGACACAGAGGATCTTCTGTCACACCAATGTGTACAACCAGGATAGGATAGGACGAAATGCCACAATCATTGTTACCAACAGTCCATGACTGAATGCACAATGTCATGAAAAATGTCTAGGTCTAAAAGGCCATGTACTTATTAATTACTGGATCTAATTTTATGATTTTTTTTTTCAGTTTCAAAGCAATAGTTTCCAATTATCTTGTGTATGGATTTTTCAAAGTAGTTTCATAATAAATATGGAGAAGAAGTTGATAGTTATAAATACTTTTAATGAATTTTAGTGTGATTTATTATCAGGTATGTATGCTATATAAGAAGATGTACCTGGTCTACTTTCAGAAGTCAAGTCCAGACCTAGAAACCCTGAAGGTCATATACAGAGATGTTCATCAACTGTTACAGGAAAACAGTTCTAGCTAAAAACACACAACTGTTACAGGGAAACAGTTTTAGCAGACACCACTGCTAAATGTTGTCACTTGAGAGAAAGTGGGAGGAATATTCGTTATTTATGTGTGTTATACAATCATACCTCCACACAGTGTCATAATATATATAGAGAAAAATAAGGGAAGCAACAAAGACAATTTTACATTCCTGCTGGATGTGTTTTAAAAACAAATAAAATAATAGAAAATCTGTGCCATTACTACAGACAGAATGATGTATAATAAGTGTTGTGTATATGGAGTAAAGCCAATCGTTGATGTGTATATAGACATGATTGTAATTTTATGCCTGGACATGAACCAAAGGTAATTTTCCTAACTGACACCGGAGACCTATGTAGTATATAGGCTGATACACACCACCTTCTCGGTGTAGAGCTCTAGGACATGGTTGATTGATGTGGGTTGCATCATTTCTTATTTTAAAGAGCTGCATTAGAAAATCCAGTCAGTTCTATTGATAGAGCTTACCTTTGGGTTTCCCTATCCATACAAGTAAATGCTAGTTGTGTAGTGTTTATAGAGCTGAGGTGTTGGTTGATGTGTACTATTGATAGATCTGAGATGTAGGTTTATCCAAGACCATGTAAATTATACATGTCTACGATTGACAGAGCTAAGGTTTTGGATTCTGTTATTTTTGTTCATTTGCCTTAAAAATCAAGGTATGAAATATTACCATTGTTTCTGCAGCTGCCTGTGTGCCATCACTTTATTTTAAAGTCTGTGTAAATCATGAAAGAGCTCTCTGATACTGAAAAAGTTAGCAGAGTCTAAAACTTGCACTTCTCTCAGCTGGACTGTATTTTAGAGGACCTTTCATTGATACTAATTAGCTCTCTCTTGTAAAAGACTGTAAATTTGAGAGGAGCTTTCTGAAATGAAATCCAGTAGAGTTGTCTGTAAGACTAAACTTGAGAGCTCTGAGACAGTTAATCTTGGAGCTCTTTATGAGATTCAATCTTTGAGCTCTCTCTGAGACAGTCAATATTAGACTACACGTGAAGGAGCTCTCTCTGAGACAGTCAGTATTAGACTACACATAAAGGAGCTCTCTCTGAGACAGTCAATATTAGACTACACGTGAAGGAGCTCTCTCTGAGACAGTCAATATTAGACTACATGTATGGGAGCTCTCCCTGAGACAGTCAGTATTAGACTACATGTATGGGAGCTCTCTCTGAGACGGTCAATATTAGACTACATGTATGGGAGCTCTCTCTGAGACAGTCAGTATTAGACTACATGTTTGGAGCACTCTATCTGTCTCTCTTTCTGAGATTATGTTAATCTTCAAGAAGCTTTTTGTGAAACTAATAAAAGCTCTCTCCAAGACAGAGAAAAGCTCTCTTAAACATAATAGCTCTCTGAGACTAAGACGAGCTCTCTCTGAGAGAGTCAATATAAGACTATGTAGGGAGCTCTCTCTTAACTGTAATAGCTCTTACTCTCTCTGAGATTGTAAATCTTTGAAAAAGCTCTCTCTGAGACTGTAAATATTAGGCTTTATGTGAAGGAGCTCTCTACGAGATAAAATCTTGGAGAAGCTCTCCCTGATCAATAAGAGCTCTCTATATGATACTGTAAGAAAAAGCTCTCTCAGAGACTGTAAATATTTGAGCTCTTTATCTGTCACTTTGAGACGATGTAAATCTTCAAGATGCTTTCTCTGAGATTAAGAAAAGTTCTTTCTGAACTATAAGAGCTCTCCAAGAATGTAAGAAAAGCACTCTTGAGATTGCAAGAACAGCTCTTTCTGAACTATAAGAGCTCTCTGAGATTGTAAGAAAAACTGTTTCTGAACTAGAAGAGCTCTTCAAGAATGTAAGAAAAGCTCTCCGAGACAGTCGATAGTAGTATATGTGCAGCAGCTCTCTCTGAGACCAAATCTAAGACAAGCTCTGAATTATAAGAGCTTTCACTCTCTCTCGCTCCAAAAATGTAAATCTGAGAAAAACTCTCTCGGACACGGTCTATATTTAAGATCGTACATTTCATTAAGAAGCAAATCTCTGTAAATAAGAATTTAGATTTGTATTTTGCTATCTTGCGAACATAAATCTAGTGCTTTTTCTAAGTTAATTGTTGGTCTTCATGTGTATACACTTGTTATCTTTTTTAATGGAATAAAAGAAAGAATTGAATCTTTTGGATTAGAGTTTTACTTAACGGCTGTAGTGTCAGCAGTAAGCATAGGGAGGAGCTAGGGGCACAGGGTCTTGTGTCTGAGCCCCCACTCCCACAGGGACCTGATAATTTGTTACCGCTAAATTAGGACCTAAACTTAGGTGTTCATAGTAATTTTACACGTTTAAGAGGTTTAGATAAACTTTCGGTAAAGATGCCACGCCCAATGATGATATATATGAATATTGCGGTAACAAATGCTCGGGTTCCTCTGCCCACCCCTACATGTTTTAAACTTTTGATGTATATATAAATAATAGAAAAAAAAGGGGGAAAATGAGCAGCCGAAATTTACTGATAGTTTAATGAATTTTGACTAACAAATGTTAGGATAGCCCCCCTACACACTTCCACCTTGTCCTTCTTTGGAGTTATTGAAGGAATAAAGTATATGATATTCATGTTTGTAAGAGATCAACCGTGAAATAACACACGGCTATGGAGTAGTCACTGTTTCTACACTGTTTTGTTTATGAGGATAAAACAATTGTCATTGCCATTGCTGGTCATTGCCCTTCAATAGTTTTCATGCCTAACAAAAACTCGGAACCTGAAACCTATTATTGTTCGTCATACCAGTTTCACTGTATTAAAATTTTGACAAAATCGAGTATTTTAACGCATTAAGGACCCAAAATGGACCACATAAAATTGGTCGAATTGTCAAAATAAATGAAATAATATGGAACCGTTATATTTCTGTCGATAGACGATTTAAAAAAAAAGGTTCAATGATATGCTTGTTGTCTCGTGATGTAGACTCGTAAGAAACACGTGTATGGATCGTGTCCAGCTGATCACGAGATGAGGTGGTTTAGTACGCCAGGTAAGGACGCAGTACCAGACACGTCGTATAACAATCTGGCAGTTCCAGATAGAAATAGTTTGGCGTCATCATCAGTATCATCGTTCGTCTTAGACCCAGGTTATATATAGATATGACGTAGGACTAAAAATAAAGTGTCATGTTCCATAAATACATAATCAACATCAAATTTAGGAAAATATTCTAATAGACGTTTATATATATGTTCGAAAGAAAATAGAATTCCAGCGTATTATAGGAGTTTGCTGTCCTTACAATAACCACGGAATTAGATTGTTATCTAAGTCCGTGCCATAACTTATATAATTATATAAATGAGGCCACTTTCCAATAATATGCGACATAAGCGCATTTCAGTTATGACATTTAAACAAAAAACATAAAAATGTTTGATGAAAACATGCCATTATGATTTATAGACCCATCGTTTTGACAGGTCACCTTTGAAATGAATGTTTTATATTCTCTGAAATGTCCATTTGAAAGTCAGCACGTCAGTCGTATCTTGGTTAGTGTTCACTCTCCACGGTGTGTGTGTGTGTGTGTGTGTATATCATATTGTATGTTGTCTTTGTATTGTTTTGTATATATATGTTATAACTAATAAGTCAACCGACTTAAGTAATAAAGAACTTGGTACAACTTTGGTTAATATCAGAATTTTAGATCATAATGATTTGAAACAGAAAATAGGTTATGATCATATACAAAATTAGAAAGTACCATGGTAATTTTATTGTGCGCCATTTATGAATATGTAATAGATATAGATTGTAATTAGATCAAAGCTAACTATCGTTAATGATACGATGACAAAGTAAGCAAATATAGCCCTGATAATATATATGAACTGTATATAGATACGGAGTAATGGTAAACGTCAAAAGTACCGAGTTTTAAAAATATGAGTATGAGTAATAAGGTCAGTGTCCCATTGACTAGGAATTTTTAAATATACTCTCAGTTCTATAATATAATAAAAGTTGGATTATATAATAACATGGTTAGGGATTTTTTGTGCAAATCTGTTGCTTGTGTATATAATGTTACAGCTCAGCACAGACTTTGAATCTAATTCCGTGAGCTCAGTAATATTTGTTAGATACATTTCGCTGATGTCTGATTATGAAAGAGGGGAATTATTTTATGTGGAATGGCATGACGTTAAAGATGTAATTTACATATATTAGCAGTAATTTATAATAAATTGAAATACATATAAAGGATTTCAGTTCATCGTCAATGTTAATGCAGACGAAGACCTGTAGTTCGTAGGCGGATTGGTCGAGTGGTTAACACTCCGGCCTTCCAAGCAGGCGGCCGGGGTTCGATCCCCGAAGTCGCCGTACGCATGGAATATTAGAAAAATTGTTTTTCTCCTGCCCACACAACTCCAACAACCCATTTGGAGTATAAAATGGTCTGAGGTGGGTGTTGCGGTATCTGTGCTGTAGCATTCAAGTGAGGTGGCACAATTAATGATACCGTTGGAAACATGGTCCCACTACAAACAGAACACAATACATCTCCAGCACACACGCAGGCATACACACATAGGGAGATATTAGCCAGGTGGCATAGGACTAGTAGTCAGCGCCTGATAAGGCAGCTCCTGCGAATTCCTCAATATTGTATTGATTAATATATATGCTAATTGTATTGACTGTATAAAATTGTATATCTATGTACTGTAAAGCGCTTTAGAGTGGCTTATGTTAGCTAGCCTATATCAAATGTTGTATATTATTATTATTATTATTTATTGGTTCCTGCTGTATGCAATAGAGTCGTTAAAAATCTAAGATTCTGAGCTGCACAAACGTTTGTTAATGTGTTAGTATTAGGGGGATTATTAATGTTTGATTAATTTGTGTCCAAATCGGTTTATATATATTTGGCAATAAAAAAATGAAATAATGCATATGTTGCATTTAATAATGACTGTATACGTTTAAATATATCTATCATAATGGCATACATGACATCACTTTTGAAAAGAAGTCATGTGAAATTTTATCATCAAAATAGGCATTATATGACACAACACAAATAGTAGTCTAGTTTCTAAATTATTTTTGGAAATTAAACATATTTTCTGTATTGTTATTCATGATTGAGAAGATCTAAAAATAAAATATTACCACGTTTTGGCGTTATTACATCATATCGAAACGTATAATACCTATAAATAAAACATACACGAGTTCATTGGTCAAGGGGAAATAACTCTAATATAAAAATTAAACAGCTGTATATGGCGGGAGATTTGTTGACTGAAGTCGCTCACAACAAAATAATTTACAACAATGCTTGCTGAAAAAGCTCTTGAACTTATTCGTGAGCTTCAACGCTCCGTTGACGGTTCCCTGTCGCCATATAATGTAAGGAACTACTGTATGGTAAACAGTGACATATATTTTGAGACTGGGTTACGGTTTGACTTGACATTGTTTTTATTCGAAGCTACACAGCCTGTTGTTGAAATTGCATATTAGTACTAGGTCGCTCCCACATAACGTATGCTTTAATCAATAATCATGCAATACATTGATAACCTTGTTTTGATTGGTATAACAATCGCTATTGATACAACTGTTACAAGTCTTGAGAGGTGTGTGGACTACAGCCCGCTGGATTTTTTTCATCCGGATCCTAACCCCTACATATATATTACCACGGAATTAGATTATCTGTTATCTAATTCCGTGATATTACCAATTTAATACATTTTCAGCATATTTCAGCTCTTAGAAAAGCCTCAAAAGGTAGCTTATTTTACTTTTCTTAAAGAAATTGAAAAAAGCGCACATTTTGTTTATGTTGAGCCTCTCAGATCTATCCAGGAATTATGCCTAAGGCATGCAGGAGTGATATGACTATTCCTCTCTACAAAGGCCCATACATCCCCCTCCCCAATTCACACTTTCAAACAAAGAAAGAAATGGTGTCATCTAGGGAATATTTTTTAGAGTTCAATTAAGCTTAATTCTTCAATAAGAATTTAATTTATCATATAATTTTTTATTTTCTTTTAAATTTAAATTAGAAAAACTGTCACATATGGAAACACAAAAAGACATAAGATAAATTTATTTTTGGTTCAGGACTGTTAGTCCTCTTTAGTAGACTATCCAAAAGAATAAATAAATCAAAATAATACTTCTCTCCGATATACATTAATGTTTGTGCTAATTGATAGTAATAATATAAGACTCTTTCATGTGCATGGGTTTAGAATTCTAAAGAAAAACAACGTTAGGACCTGAGACACGTTTACTCATAGATCATTCCATATTGTCACTGTTCTGATTTGATTTTTTTTCTTTTCTATAAACATTTGTTGATCACTTTTTAGGGTATAATGTTTTGGTAGTCCTCTGCCACTGTCTTCGGATTCGATAAAAATACGGTTAAAACCATATGCAAAAACTCTGTTCAGTAAACTTGTAACTCGTTAGCAATGTAATCAAATTTAATTTCCAAGTAAAGTGCCTGGTAAGGCATTTTTCACCTTGTATACTACTTGGATTTACCTGTTGGAAATGAAATAAATGTCAATTTATTGAGTGAAATGAGTTCATGTAATGTTGAGTATTTAGATTAGAGTATTTTAACATAGCTTGAGGTACTATATATTATAACCCTGTAAAATTTCTTTGAAGTAATTAAGGTATGACAACCATTTGGTTGGTGTTATTTTATCTGAAATGTACTTTCTTCATTTTCTGGCTTTATCCAGGAGGACAAAGCACGTCAAGTCCTGGAGGAAATGAAGGCTTTATTTGATCAAAACCAAAAAGATGTGTAAGTTAAATTTACCTTTAAAAGCTATCCGTTTGAAATGTTATCATTTTAATCTACGCATAAATGTTTTTTATTTCAATTCCTAAAATGTAAAAGATTGAACCCTCATTCACATTGAACTGGTATTGTAGGTGATATAATCCAAGATATTTAATTTATCTTGAGTCGAGCATATTAATACGTGGGAGATGTGGAAATTCTAGGTAAAGCCCACGCCTATACGGAATGATTAACTTTTATTCCTTCATAACTTGTACTATAATCATTCTTTAAAATCTGAAAAAAATGTTTTTATGCCAACAATCTGGGAATAATATGACATTTGTTATGAAATGTGAATTCACTGAAACATTCCCTTATCCTGGACAGGTGTATTCAAACTTTTCCTGGTGTTATCTTAGGTTGAGATGGGGGGTGGGATTCCCTCATTCATAATTGTATGATGTCACATCAACAGTACACTGATGTCACATCAACATTGCATTTATGTGTAGGTCAATGCGGTAAGTGAAAAAATTATTCACTCCCTTTCATTTAAATGGGGAATCTCAACCCCGGGGGAAAAGATTCTTTTGTTGTCAAACACTCTACAAGCCTTGTGTTTGGTAACTTAAAAAGAATCTCCCCCCCCCCCNCTACAGATACCTTGACCTGTCTGTGCTAGAAGATGTTGTGTAATAGGACTACTGAACCTTTTTACAAAAACATATTTGGCTAGTAGTAGAATATTTTTCAAAAACTTTCATACAGAGCTTGTACTCAAAATGGGTTTTTTTACGACATATGTATAGACGTTTCTTGTCTTTTGTTGAAATGTAGACAATATTTTATAATTACTGATCAGAAAAGGAGATGTACATTAATGGACAAAGAGGTCCAATGTCAATAAAATTGCTTTCTACTTTTGATTATGGCAGCACATGCCTGGCCAAATCATACTAGGGATGTCACTATCTTGTAATACAAGTGTCACATGATGCCAGTCAGATCAATCAGGTGTCTGGATGGAAACTGTTTAACACTGTACTGTACTTGTTGTCTCACACAGGAGTGCCACTGTGGCGGGGGAGAGTGGATTATTTTCAGGTGTCCAGCTTCGACACTCTGCCCTGGAAAGGAATAAGCGGTGTCTTCTGGCATACTTGTAAGAAATAAATGCATGAATTATTGTGTATATGACATGTTATGGTAAAATTTGTTATCCTTTATTGATAACAGCATGTGTGAACTTGTAAAAATTTAAATTGTAAGATTATGTATTGTGAAATCTTGTGAAATGTACTTATTATAATGCTTCCATGTGGGATATTTAGATTTCATTTGTCAACTTTGTTTACTACAAAACAGAAAATATCCAATTTGTGTAACATTTGATAAGACTTTATTTTCAGATACAACAGGATAGAGCATATAAAGAAGATGCGATGGGAGTTTGGTAGTGTCTTACCTGCAGACATAAAATTCAATATGTGCGAACAGGAAGTAAGTACTTATAGGCAGTCTTCATCATTCAGTGAAATTTGTATTGTTGTAGGGATATACGAATATCCATTACTGCAAACTAACATCAGAAATGTCAGGAATTATAACTATGCTTGTTATATACTGGATAATGTATATTACTTCTAGGTCCAGTGGTTTGGGAAGTACAATAAGATGCTGGCGAGTTATATGAGGTCAATAGGCGGTGAAGGAGGTCTAGATCTGACACAGGACCTCAAACCACCCAAGACATTGTATATAGAGGTAAATATGCAACTACACTTCCTAGAGACGGTCACAAAAAGCCAGTGGTTTAAACATTTGGGCACACTGATCCTGGGTAATTACTACCGTAAAAACTTGTGTAATTTGCGGATTTCTTTTTGAGAAATGTAATGTCCAAAGTGGGGGGTGCGCAGAATACATAAGTGTAAGCAATTTCAATTTTTTTTCATGAAAAGATTGACGGTTCTGGTAGACCGCAGACCAGACACGAGATAATCTCCCTTGGTACATGGAACTCAAAGACAAACGACGATCAACACATTTATTTATGTCAAACATCTTATAATTTGTTACATTCTTTAGTTTCAAAGTCAAAGGTCTAATATACAGGCTCTCTGTACAGTGAAAATCACTCCAGGACCTTTAGGAACCTTGTACCACTGCCAAAAACTGTAACTAAGTATTGGAAACTGTTTCCCTCGTGATTATAGCCTTGATCAATCATTTCTGAAAAGAAAACCATACCTTGTGGGACTTTTATGAAAAATAATAAAGATGAAATTAATAAAACATAATCAGCAACAGTGTTCTATGTGTAAAAACATCAGTGGTGCTGGACAGGGATGCAAATCTTGAACTTCAGATTGTTATGCATGTACTATCGCTGGACCTGGTTTAGCTGCCTGGTAAACAGAAGTCTCCTGGCCCAACTGCTACATGCAGTTATATCTAAACTGGAGTTAAGGGGATGTTTTTGTATCTAGGAAAAAGCGCTGTGCAGTGGAACAGGAATCCTCAATGTAACATTTTACATACCTTTTTTGAGAGGCATTACCCACAAAAAAAACCAAGAACCCCATTGATTTTGGGATTCAAAGTTCAAAGGTCAAGCTCACTGTCGCTCACTCGCCAGGTAAATTACATTTTAAACCAAACCTGATTTAATTTTTCACCTGTCCTTTTAACACTTTTCTGACATGACCAACTTTAGGACTAAGAGCCATATGTTAATTGCAAGAATTGCATGATAGACTCTGTTTACCAATGATTATCACAGTTGCTGGCAATTAGAGGGTTGGGGGTATTAAGTTTCCTGGTGTATCGGTGCTAGGGTAGGCAATTATCGTAATATGACTAATCCATAACAGGTGTTTAACCATTTGTTCTCGGGGACGATTGAATTTGTCCTGGTCTGCGAAAGGTTTGAATTTTTCCTGTTTGGTGACATGTTTAAATTAGGGCTGGGACAATATGATGAGACATGTATATCAAGATAAATGTTCTTCAATGATAAATAATGTAGTGATACACACTGCATATACACATGGTTAAAGTCATTTTAATGAAAATAATTACGACGAAGTTGCTACAGTGTAATAACATTTACATGTATAAAATGGACTTTATCATCACGAATCAAATATTGAGTTAGATCTTCACAGACTTGAATCATGAGAACAGTGAAGTAGAACTTGACCAAGGGTAGTAACAAAACTTAAATGCTTGAATTATAAACCAAACCAGGAAATGTATCAATCTGATTAAAATCATATGTTACATGGTTTCGTTAACTTCATACTACGCCTGAACAATGTTCAGGCTGAGCCATGTAACGGATGATTTAAATCATATTGGGAAATGTATCATTATACATAAAAAATATTGACACATTGAAAATTAAGAAAAGTGTTGTGATATGTATGATGTTGTCAGTATAATGTCCCAGTACTCCAATGAAATTTATTGACTGGGATCTCTCTAGTCATCAATATTATCATTGTGTTTTCTCTATAGGTGCGATGCCTAATGGACCATGGTGAGTTTGAAACACAAGATGGGAACATACTGGTGCTAAAGAAAAACAGTCAGGTAATATTACAATCAAGACAATAGTAAAATGAGGTGTGTGTGTGTTTTTCATTTAATATACATGAAATAATTGGCACTTGGAAGTTGTAGGGTATGTAGGATTACCGGACTAGAAATGTTTGCTTTCTCATGTATTCTTGGGTTCACCTCACTGAAAATAATGCTGTACATGGAAATAGAATGTTGGAATTAGCCCTGAATACGAAATATCAAACAAAAACCATTTGAACCGAGTATTCAAAGCTGATCCTTTCTATACATGTATAGAATATTTGAAGTTAACACTTTGAACAGAATATCTGAAATTGGCCCTTATACAGCATATCAAATGTTAACACTGAGTAAGGAATATCAAAAGTTATATAGTTTGATATCATTCCTGCAATGCATAATTTATCTGATTCCTCAATCTTTTTAATGTTTGCTGTTCATTTGAAAGAGTTATTCACAAGAATATTGGTTATATATTTCAGCATTTCCTTCTGAGATCGGAATGCGAACACTTGATCCGCCAGGGAATCTTGGAACATATCGTACAAGGATGAGCAGCACTAAACTCCCAGACCAAGTCATTTAGATCTCCCCATTCCATCATATACACCAACTCTATAGAGGTTTAAAAGAACTGTCCAGGTCTTCAGGATCTGTTCCTGGTTTATCAAGTACGGTCACCTAGTCATTGATTTCTGTGCCCGCTCGGTCAACATCTGTTTAGGTCCACCAGGTCCTTCAGGAACTGTTCAGATCGATTGAGGTCTGTACCAACGGTATGAAGAACTTCCGGGCGTCTACGGAGGTCTGTAAAGAGCTGTTGAGATCAGTTGATAGCCATTTCAAGGTTTAGAGAGTATTGTATATCTCCGGCAAAATAAAGTGATGTATAGAAATATGAACATGCATTGAAGAAAGTATCTGGTGTGACTATATACTGTACACGCTCCTCTTGGTCTTTTGTAAATATGTATTTGTATCTTGCCATTAAGAAACTTTTTTTTAACTAGAACATGTTCATGCAACATTGTGATCTACTGTTAATGAGAGAGTATGGCTGTACTTGTTATGTTTATATCAGAATTACAACCAGAATATGTACCATATTGTTATCTACTATGAATGAGAGAATGGCAGTATCTAGTGTCTTTATTGGACTTGCCTTTGACAAAACTAGGGGCTGGATCCCTTGTCAGAGGAAAAATATACTTTGCTTGTTTAGAGCTCCCTTGTCAGAGGAAAAATATACTTTGCTTGTTTTTGAATTTGGCCCTGTATGTAGTTAGAGCTGAATCAAGCATTGTTGATTTAATAGGGAGTTTGAACAGCTTAACACCTGAAGGGTTCTAGTGCTGTCTTCTGTAATAATTTATTGATCAATAAAATTATATTCTTGTATTAAAGTTTGTCATTGTTACTTGGCAATCCAGTAGTCATTTCATTGCATAGAGCATATTCGGTAAAGAAGATATTTGGGATTATACAGATCTTTTTAATAAAGTAAACCGATCGTCTGTGACCAGTAAGCTCAATTGGTAGAGCATCTGTCCAAGAGTTTGGGGGGTCCAAGGTTCGAACCGGTCTGGCCATGCATTTTTCCTCTCCTGTTAATGGTGCCTGTGACCAACCCTTGCTTCAATCATTCGGTGTATGTTTGGGATACCCAAACCAGGCTTGTAAATAGTTGTCTTCGAAAAAAGGAGGGAGAAATGTAGCAGAACTGGACTGGGGTGATCCTCGGCGACTAGGTAGCTTAATTGGTCTGTTCGAGAGTTCAGAGAGATCCAGGTTCGAACCCCAGTCTGGCCGTGCATTTGACATTTTGATGAGAATATGCGCGATTACTGCTTTTGTTGCACAACTTTACCATGTAGGCTAACTAATTTCATAACGTACATCTTTGCTCGGTGGAGTGTCGAAACTCAAATAAGATGAAGTCAAATATGTCAAAACATTTGATTAAAAGTCCTTCAGTCTAGTCATGTACACCAATATTGCATTTCTTTTCCTTGTTGATTAAACATGGACTTTTAGTGATGACAACAATCAACATGGGATACAATGTAGAAAATTCTGATCATCTCAAGCCAAGAAGGCCCAGTGTTGTATTTTACCAGTAGGTACCTAGGATCAAGTATCCTTGCATAAATTACCTTGACCTGCCTTCAAATGAATGGGACCCTCACCATATATATAATTGCTGTGCATATTTCTGTAGTGAAACTAGACAATCCGTCGGCAACCAGGTAGCTCAATTGGTCGAGTGTTTGGGAGGTCCCGGTCTAGCTGTGCATTTTCCTCTTCCATTACATTTCTATGATTGGCTTAAGGGTCCTCCTGGCCCCTGCAAAACTATGTATGTGCTTCCTCAACATGAAAAGGCAAACACAATCGTGGAACAAGGATAGACTTATTTCCATGTCCATATAACATGGAAAACGATTGGAGGTTTCGACAACTTCGTGTTAAAAAGGATGTTTGTATTTATCCCTCGTTGGCATAAAGTTTCCTTCCAGAACTTTCCATAATACATGATGTACCAGGATATTTGACAAGTATGTTCTTCAATGATAGCAAACGCTGTTGCAGACAAACAACTAACACACTGCTGTAGAATTACAGATGATTTAATTCATTTTATATCTTGGTACAACAGCTGACAAGATAAAGAACATGGTGTAACTGATATAAAGTGTTGCACGTATATACCTGAATGCGTCTTCTTGTTGAGGGCTATTTCACAAATTAAATATGTGGTGGGTAGAGAAAACTGCTATTTTCTGGGACCAAATTTATATTTTAGACCTATCGGCAACAAATTCATTGCAAGTGCCTCCCCAATATTCACATCAGGAAAAGCCCTTGTTTGGTATAGCTGTACACGTACCGACTTCCATACAATCTATGTACAAAATAAAGGAACATTACAGGTTTGATTTACAGGTATATCACATTCCAACAAAACTGTTTGTCACCGCTGTTGATATTTCTTCACACAAATGCCACCAATAACAAAACATCTAAAACAAGATTATTAAAAAGTTTAAATAACCAGACCCCAGAACCACAAAACTCCCACAATTTTAAGAACGTTCTCAATTCTCAAGATTAATCTATAGGTAATGTTATCTCATGTTAAATAGAAAAATGTTTATGTTTTAAAATAAACTTTGACTTGAACCAGAGGATAAATTTGATTGTTAATGCGATATTTTTTTTTTTTAGTAAAGTAAATAAGTTTCTACAAAGTTATGACGTTCAGTGACACTGGGGCCAGGAGCTCAAAACAAAAGTAGGATTTCAATGATCTTCACATGTTGCTTTATAACTATGTTTATTGTATTGTCATACAATACTCCACTGACCAAGATTGAATCAATCTATTTCTACTTCATATATTGACGAACGGTACTTATATTAACACATTAGGATGCCATCATTTCAACTAATAACATTAAACAGACCAAACTATTGTTTTATTTTTTTTTGCAAGTTTTTCCAAACCAAGGTGTCATACCATAAAACAATTGAACAACCAGAATAGATTTTTTTTTCTAGTCTATGGTTAGTATGAGCAGTAAAAAATTCTACTGCTTTCAGACCGTTCATTCATCAGTCTGTTCGACATTCGTGCTGGTTCCTTAGTACAAAACACTCGGTACACAAACATGCTAAATGCAAATTGTTTTAATGAAATCGCCTTTTTGTACCCTGGCAATAATTTTACATTAGGTTCAAACTATTGTATTAAAACAAATCATATCTACCTGGTATACTGAATTCGTTTCCAAGGTCCCACCAGGTTTGTTATTTACTTTACATGTGAATATCAATAAAATCTTGTGAAAATACTTCGTAATAAAAAGCAATATAAGCTAGAGCATTTCTATTTTTCATTTTTTACTTATTAGATGAAAACTTAATCTTTGTGTTTCTATATGATACAATATGCAGACCATTTAAGAGCTATTCCAGAGCTGAATATAGAAGGCAGGAAGGCATTTTTTGTTATCCCCACCAATAGATGTCTTTTTCTTTCTCTAGGCTTACAATGCAAATGTTTTAACAAATACTTCAGACTGCACTACCCATACACCGTTAAAAGCGTCACCATGTCAACCCTTTAAATACATTAATATCTGAAATAGCCCTCACTGACTTGCCTGTAAAAGGTGCAGTAATTAAAATAATATATATATGTATCCATGCAATCATGAACTGTATTTAAAACAGTTATGTGCACTGCAAACAAAAGACCTGAACATAAATTGCAGATAGATACACCAGACTGACACAAATGATTATAATCGACGACACATACATTGGGGCTTGACACATCATTCCATATCTGACATGGCTATTTTAGTTGTAAACCCCAACATTTTGCATCATCAGTACTAAAGCTACCATCGTCTAGTAGATAAAGGGAGGTAATCAAGCAATCATAGCCTATTATATAAACTCCTAAATGTCAGGAAAACAATTTTAATAACAGATAACAAAATAAATGACACGGTTGTCAAGTTATTTCCAATTAATTTAGGGAGTATGCATTTGCTAGGTTTGAACAAACTTTCAGCAGATCACTTAAAAATTTCCAAGTTTAACACCAAGTCCAACACGGATGTAAAGTTTGCAAGGGAATTTTCAAAAAAATATATATATAAACACTTTCCAACAATGGGTGTATTGACAATGAAAACATGAGGACAAATTTAACTCACAAAGAATAAACAAAATATCAAAACTCAAATACATAAAGAATAAGCATGGATTACTTCTGGTAGTACCTGATGATGAATCAGATTCACTATAACAGAAACAGTTAATCACGATTCCTACTTTTCAGATCTTCATTTTAAGCATATTATTTTTTTGCTACTGTAACACATATCTATTTTCATTCAGACGATAAGAAATTCATTTCCTTGAGAAGTCTATTAAAATAAATGCCCCAAAAAAGTATAACCTTCATAAAGTAATATTTCAACTGTATTTGAACCAAAATCATTTTAAGGATCCCTGTCCCACTGTGCTAGTTTTTTGTAGACACAGTGATCTCCCCCTTAATTTCATTTTGGATATGTATGTGCAGCACAGTAAGCCTACACACTTCCATCGACTAGATAGCTCAGTCGGTTAGAGCGATGGAATTTACAAGAATGGAGTCTAGGGTTCAAATTGTGGTCTAGTTTGGCTGAATTTTTACCCATGGAACACTTGTTGATTTTTTATATAAAACCCCTACACAGTACATTTTTTCTCTCTCCAAGAATGATTTATCAAGCTATACTCATGCTGGAAAAAACACTTTCCAATGTATAGTTAGATTTAGCAGTGGTATGGGGATCCTTAATAGTCTAGTACTACTCCTCAGACGCGACGCACAACACAGCTTTGACTACCTCCTCTATAAAAGTTATGGAGGACGAGATCTGAACCGAAGGTAAGACTGTTAAAACAAATTATAGGCATTCTTGAAACTTAAAATGATACTGTACAAGTGTATAAATATTTGTCTTATATCAGATCCCTTGCCATGAGCAAAGTCTAAATAGTCTAAGTAAAAATTAAATCAATGATACATTGAAGTATGGGTTAAAACTGGTGTTCCACAAATCATTCAAATATACTCAAATTTTGAATAAAGCTTTCTTCCGAACCATTTTTTCACATAACCAAGATCAACAGCGAAAGCTCATCATGCATCAAAATGTGGTGATGCTGTTAAAAATCATCGAGACTCAAGGATTTTGTTTACACAGTTTTAAAAATATATCTCTACAAAATAAGGAAACTGTATGATAATCTTGTCGATCATGTCAAAATTTGGTAAATAAACAAAGATTTGGCATACTTATAGAAAAATTTGTTTATGCTTTTTCTTAAATATCACACATTACGCAAAAAGAAAGAGAAACAATTGGTTGATACCTTGAAATTCAATTCTCTTGACTAAAAATATCAAGTACACCATACTAAAAAATATACGATGATGACCAACACCTCTAAAAAATTCCCTGTATTCCTTTTACACATGTTCTCACCAAGACGTCTAATGATTCCCTGATCAGGAGACATCACCAGACGTCCAATGATTCCCTGATCAGGAGACATCACCCAGACGTCCAATGAGTCCCTGATCAGGAGACATCACCCAGACGTCCAATGATTCCCTGATCAGGAGACATCACCCAGACGTCCAATGATTCCCTGATCAGGAGACATCACCCAGACGTCCAATGATCCCCTGATCAGGAGACATCACCAAGACGTCCAATGATCCCCTGATCGCGAGTCATCACCCAGACATCTAATGATCCCCTGATCAGGAGACATCACCCAGACATCTAATGAGGGGACAAGGTCAGCAGCTGCTCACTTCTATAATAGAGTCTCGGGATTGTCCAACTCCAATCCATTTCACTGCAAAAACATAAAATTACATTTGATTAATTGTCACAATAAAATCTGGAATATATTACATGCCAGATCTCATGGCGCCAGGCGAAATCTCAGATTTTCACCTCTGCTAAAGTCTTACGGCGTCGGACATGAATTTACAGAATGTCCTCATAGCCTCATGTTTTTTAATATCTGATCGGCGAACCATTTTCCTGTTGTTGTTTACTCGAAGTTTTAGGAGATTCAACAATGTTATCAGCGATAAATCACGAGAGCTCTTGAGTAGCGGTCATGTGATGGCCATATGATCGATTTGTATGCAAGAGCTCTTCCGATAACTTCCGGAATATGTTACTGGTGTCGGTAAAATTGTGAGTTTATTTCGGTGTCTTTTACAAAAAGTAATCTATTTGAACGATAGAAATAAATCTGTATTATATATTTAATTTGATCCTTATTGTTGCCATTCAGTTCCGTGATACTAGCAGACTGCCCGACACTTTAGTCTTAGCCACTGCGTGACGGTGTCGGCTCCACCACCCAAATTTTACCGTGAAGTCAGTCGATTTAATTAGCACACTAAATGTTTTCTGTCATGTTTGTAACGTTAGTTCATTGCTAGACACTTTGAAAAATATGATGTCCAGCTACGTGTTACTTTTCAATTATACTGATATAAGGTCAGAGAACGGCCGGTCAGGGGCTTGTCAAATGAGATTGAAAATAGCAGTGGTCTGAATGCTGAAATTTTGAATTTAAAAGTTCAAATGCAGAACACAGTTTGCTTTTCTTTCACAGCTGATTATTTCAGCCTCTTGCTAAATGCATGTTTCCAGATTATATAACAATGCTCAGAAGTTCAAATGAAAATGAACAAAGACAACTTTAATCCTTATAAACTTATCAAAATCCACAGTTGAAAGTTAATGTCTCCTAACTTAAACATCAGTAGTACTCACTACTGTGCCTGCGTGAATATTGACCTGTCCAACTGAATTGCGAAATTTTAAGTAAAATCTGCGTTTGCAGTTCATCTCAATTAATTATATGCGATAATATTTAGTTTTGTAAACTTTGTGCTACTAAATATATATATAACCATATTCAATATAAAAAAAAAAAATGCCAAAATCAAAACAAAGTTACTTACTTAAGGATTTTGTACTGTATTCCATTGATTTAATTGAAAAGGATAAGTTTTTTTTGTCTTGAAAAAAGCCGCAAATACAACCTCCCTTATTTGAGCCTCTATTCCCTTAAATGATTGTAAAAAGCACAAAGTGGTCTCCAAGAATTCTGACATGTATGGAACATTGAAGTAAATTTTTATCATCACAGGTTTCCATGAATTGTTTATTAGATTATAAGTAAAACTCCAATATACATGTTGGGATACTTTAATGCGAGGTGTGAATAAAGTTTGTAAGAATGATTTATAAGTGTAAAATCTCCAGTTACCTGGTATTTCCATCAACTTCTCCACTTTCCTGATATAATTTTGTGCATTTTTTGGTAGTTCTGAAAATTTCCTTGCTGTAGAGGTATCCTCCTCCCAGCCGGGCATCGTCTCGTATTCCACCTCAACTCGCTTCAGGTCCGCGTCCAGAGCTGTACACACACAACACAGACAATCACTAGTTTCATACAGCAAGACAATACTGAGGTCATTAGAAGGCTGGAGGAACAAAAGTTCACAGTCCAGGCCATTACTACTAAAGATAATCAAAATGAACTTATTGATTCTTTAAAGCAGGAACACTGATGTATACTAAAGAGGAAGAACATTCTTTATTACTAACAAGAAAGCTGTGTAAAAGAAAGAAGAATACAGAGAATAAATTGTGACGGAGAGTTCTGTTTCTGGTAGCTATTGAGGAGTTACCTGGGAAGCTGTCAATCTCCTGACCATCAAGGACGTACTTGACGCCAATCTTCACCTCCTTGAATGTATCCAGTATATCCAGCTTGGTTACAGCAACACTGTAATGACAAGAGAAACAGCAATACTGTCAAAAAGTCAAAGACTAGACACATCCTATTTAATAAAGTTTTTATTGCTGGTAACTTTCTGAATACTTCCAGTCATGTGTCTACACCATTGTACACCTAAAGTGAGTATTCATATAACATAAACACTGCCTTGAGTATGTACCTTATGCAGTAAAACAACTGATCACATCACATCCGGTTTTAAGGTATTTTCGCAGTAAAACCAATAATCATTTTACAGCCTTGATAATGATACTTACGCAGTAAAACCATTGATCATGTTGGAGTACCTCAACATGACCATATCCAGCCAGCCTACCCGTCGCCTGCGACCAGTGGTAACTCCGTACTCATGACCCCGTTCGACCAGAACTTTATTTTGACCTTTTTCCTGTAACAGGTCAAAACCAAGGTAAGCGGCAGCCTATCTAGCTAGAATAAACCATTTTTAAAGCACTGTACAATACAAAGATATACAATTCATAATACTATCAATACAATGTGACAATTTCCCAGGAACAGACTTACCAGGCACTAACTACTGGTAAACAACTTTTTTAAATGATAGTTTTACCTCCCAGTAATGTTGCAGCTGTAGCACCCACCCAAGAACGTAATATACTCCACACAAGACTTGAGCAGAAATTTTACCAGAAAGACAGGGCAGGTACACATACAATTAAAACACCGGAATACGTAGCACCCCATTGAACAACACACCTACTTTGAACAAGTGTTTGCTCTATTTTCCCGTTTAATATACAATTAAAGTAGTTTTAATGCTGTAACGTACATCTGTGAGTTCTGTTGGGAATCCCCCGCTGCCAACCCTTGTGAGGTACGCCTTAACAACACCATAGATATCACCTAGAACGTGAGGTGGGATTCCGAGTCCTGTACATATACCTCCAACGCTGCAGTTTGATGACGTCACATATGGGTATAGACCTACAATACATAATAATATTTGTCAATATGCAATATAATTGTCATTGGGAAAGCTTTAGCTGTTTATGATAAAAAAAAATCCCATAAGTCAAAGATATTTTAATTGCTCCTAATTAGAGACAAATGGCATGAATTTGTAAAAGAGAAATTGAGTTTAAACAAAATCTTCATTTTCTACCCTTCCTCCCATTCATTTATGTTTCTTCTTCAAAGCGAAAATCTAATTTTAAACCAGTTTCTCAAAGTGAAAACTGCTTTAGAATCTATACCACACACTGAAGTCTAAATCAAAATTTAACAAACACTTAAGATATGTATCTACATTCACATTTTTTGCTGATAATGTGGCACTGAATATTAGCAGCACAACTGTGTGCAGAAAAGTTTGCCAAGAAATTGTTTTCTCTGCAAGATTTAAAGCAGGTTACCAAAGTCAATGTCCAGGATGCTTGACTGAGCCCCTTCTATAAGGATGGTCTTGCAGTCAGTAATGGCCTTGTGAAGATACGGGATAGTGTCACGTACCATCGGGCGAACCTCTTGCCTCAGCACCTTGTACACAAAGGACATTTGTATATTTTTTTTGTCATATACTTATTATAAATTTGAGAAAATCTGGTCAAACATGGGGAAAGTTTATTTGACACAAATTTTAGCATTTATATTTATCACTTTTTTTTTAAAAGCTTTCTCTTCTTGATTTGTCCTCTGTCATTATGGCAAAGATACCTGTATGTTAGGCAATACTGTTTATTACACAGGCAACCTAAATAACAAGTGGAACTTGAAATTGTATAAAGCTGACGATTATCTAATAAACTATCAAATGAACAAGTGTGTAATACTACATTGACACCACCATGATTCTACATACTTTATAGCGCTCCAATTCTTTTTCTACGTTGACAACATCTTTAAGTTCTGGGTATTGCCGGACATAGAAGTCTACCAGCCTCTGAAAGCTATTTACAAAGAAACAAAGAAAACATTTACAATTCTGTCTTGAATACATTTTAAAACAATACTAAACTGTTTGGACAACACAGTGTATAACAACTTTGTACAGATACCAGCTTTAAGGCAGGGCACATACATGTCCACTCGTCCATTTAGCTATTTATCTGTAAGTAACAATATACAATATCATATGCAAGAAATAGTATACAACAGAAGCAAGACTTTCTTAACCTTTTTCTGACCAAAGTACAAGCAATACTGAATTTTCTGTAACATAAACATGTACTTGGATGAGTTTCATGAAATTCAACTTTCAACATCACAATATTTCTGCATTTTTTTCTTTCTTTCAATTTTCGACATATTTAAGATCAGAAACTAAAAGAACACGATTGATCTTTTAGGAGAAGAAAATTAGGGCAAATCAGAACAGAGCGGTATAAAGAGAATGGACGGAGAAGCTACCACAACATTAACAAATACACTGAAAACAATACTTACTGCTCTGAAAAATAGGAATAGTCACCAAGAAGATCAGCTATTCGTAAACCATTCCTCGTTGCCTGACAAAGAGAGAATATGACTCTTAGTTTATCTATATCTAGCACACCCAAAACCAAATGAGTTGCCTACCAATATCACATTACACCAATACCTGTATCTTGGCATTTGTTTCTGTACAAATCATGAAAAGATAAACCATTTTACCTAGCCTACATATAATTGCTTTTATCAGTGATATAGTTTGTACCCACGCGTAACCCACACACATCCTTTAATGTACAGCATGTTGTAACATGTTAAACACACCTGTTGTCCTGACGTTGTTTTCTATACTGACAAGTTCCATTACAATCTACAATGAGGGATTAGCTGTGAACTTTTCCGATCTTGTTTCTCTTCATCAACCTGAGTCATATCTAAATTAATGTTAGCTCCCTAGACCTGTAGTGGCCCTAGAAGCCTACTTGTTTATTTTGAGGTGTCATTTAAAATTGCACCGTTACATATGACATTGATCTTGTACTGAAGAACTTTCTGGTGAGTAGGTTAAAGGAGAAAACATGATAATGTGTTATCCTTTTATTTTGGATTGATTCTGGATTCACGACAGCTGGAAAAACACTATTATATCAAACTTCATCTACAATCTTAATGGGCTTCAAAATATTACGTGACATCAAAGTCTCCAACACAGATTTTGCATACCTTAGATGAATATGCTGGGCCAATACCCTTTTTCGTAGTGCCAATTCTGAAATTAGCACAAAACATTGCATTTAAATATCTTTTGTTCATGTAAACAAAAAATCAATTATTATAGATACTTTGTTATGAAAGTTTTTTCTCTAAATTCAAACATATTTATGAGTAAATTTTCAACAGCTTGGAAGTGCAGCTGGCATTTTCCACAATTAACTTTTAGATATCCCATTGTGATTAGGCCTTTGATTCCCCCGAACTTATTCATGTACATATTAATGTATTTGCATTTATTTATTTTTCTACAGAGAACAATTTAACTGAGAAACATTTTTGAAAATGTTAAGTCTATTGTATCGAAAATTTAATTAATCAGATTTATCTGATAAGATAATGTGCAGATGTTTGTCACCTACAAGTTGTACCTGGGATTAAAAGGTAATGTGCCGATGACTGTCACTTACAAGTTCTTTCCTCTGTTCTGTTCTTGCATACCATCAACTTGCTGGTGCAAATCAAACACTACAATGACAAAGGAATAGCACACATATATAACATCATCTTGGGTCAGAGTCGGCATAAAGCAAACTGTAGCCGAGCTATAATTAGAATAAAATAATCTGCAGATTTCTGTGCTGTTTGTTACAGTTTTTAACTTCTCCAACAGCTTGTAGGTACTTTAGAATTCACATGTTTACATGACAATGTTTTCAATTCGAGTGGTTGAAAGTTTCCCTGAAGACTAAGACAACAGTAGACAGCCATCATGACGGATACACATGGAAATAACCTCCCTGGTGACACAACTCAAAACAGAATTTGTGAAAAATTTGGACAGAGTAAGTCCTATATTTATGGGATTTTTATTTTCATATTTTCAAAAATGGAAATGATCATGAATCAGCTCAAAATCTACTGTTGATCAACAATTTCATATTTTTGCTAAAAACAAGCTCACTTAACTGCCAACTCTGCTGAAATCACCACTACAACAGACATGCCTAATGTAAATATAAACAACATTGGACACTTTTAACCAATAGTCTAAACCAAACCACTACGACAAGACATGCATAACACATGTAAATAGTCAAAGCACTACGTCAAACATGTACCTGTGAAAACATGAATAACCTTTAACACTGTTGGTCAATAACCCATGGTAAATCAAACCACTAGGACAGACATGTACCCATGAAAACATGAAGAACGTTAAACACTGTTGGTCAATAACCAATGCTAAATCAGACCACTAGGACAGACATGTACCCATGAAAACATAAAGAACGTTAAACACTGTTGGTCAATAACCCATGGTAAATCAAACGACTAGGACAGACATGTACCCTTGAAAACTTGAATAACCTTTAACACTGTTGGTCAATAACCCATGGTAAATCAGATCACTAGGACAGACATGTACCCGTGAAAACATGAATAAACTTCAACACTGTTGGTCAATAACAAACCCATGCTAAATCAAACCACTAGGACAGACATGTACCCGTGACAACATGAATAACCTGTAACACTGTTGGTCAATAACCGATGGTAAATCAGACCACTAGGACAGACATGTCCCCGTGAAAACATGAATACCCTTTAACACTAGACCACTAGGACAGACATGTACCTGTGAAAACATGAAGAAACTTTAAACGCTGTTGGTCAATAACCCATGGCAAATCAGACCACTAGGACAGACATGTCCCCGTGAAAACATGAATAACCTTTAATACTAGACCACTAGGACAGACATGTACCTGTGAAAACATGAAGAAACTTTAAACACTGTTGGTCAATAACCCATGGTAAATCAAACTACTACGACAGACATTCACAACACATTTAAATATAGACAACTTTGCAGATTGTCAGTTAAGGAAGCATTAAGTAAACAAGCGGCTTAATTAACAAAGACTGTATATATCATCTGGACAAGATTAAAGTCAACACATATCTACACTTAGATAACATAACCTTAATAATGCAAGACCAATCACTTAGAACACTACACCATCATAATACTTAATAATGCATGTGTGTATCACATGGCATCAGGAAATCTTTGCTCCAAATCTCTGTAGAATTACATGTGTAAAATACACTGATATATTGCCAGTATCAACATGTTAACCTATTAATTATTCACACTATTAGCCATGTGTGCTGCCAGGCAGTGATGGCTACAAACACCACTAGAGTGGAAACCAGGATCAAATCAAAACAACATGTTTGTCAACCAAGCCAAGGTCATACAATTGATCTTCTATGTCAAACAACTGGGCGTCTACCCAAGTCTGTAGACAGAGCCATATCAAAACATTGACGACGACGACGCATCATTTGTAACTATATATATTAGATACGAGTTTCCTTACAGCACAAAATCAAATTAACAGCTATTGGCATCACCTTTAAACCTTTTCAACACAGTCGTCATAATACTTTATCCAGAAATCACTGGGAGATCAACGGATATCCATCACTTAAAACAACTTCTTACACTGAAAACCCGAGCTTTGGTCAACATCCCTAAACCCCAACCCCAAACACAGAGAAAGGACTGTATTTCTTACAACCACTTTAACATTGTCATGACGTGAATTCTAAAGTACTTACCCAGGTTTAATGTTATAACCAGCTAATGTAGGTGTGAACCAGTGAAGCATCACATCATCCTATGAGAATAGAAAGACGAGAGAATCTTTCAGAAATCATTTCCACATGTTTGTACGCAAAATATGAAATAATTTTATAAATGGTGAAGTTATGTACATAAATGCGCACAATATCATAATCACAGCAATTAATTAAACATGTTAATTTAAGAATAACTGTCTTCGGGAGTTTTATAAGTACTGCAGATCTGTATACATGTCTATAGATAAGACAAGGGGGAATACCTACCTAGATGTGCTCTTGTGGAGATTATCAGGCGCTCTTTAAGGTCCGTCAAACCTTTCTTCTCATTCTTACTGATCTCATCAAACAAATTTGGCAAATGAATCACAACTCCATTTCCTGCAAGGAAAATGATGAAGCTTTCATATAAATGCTGAATTTTTTTGAATATATATTTTGCATACTACTGATCATAATTGGGCATGATTATTTTGTAGAAAAAACACACAATTTACATTACCAAAACAACACATCCAAACAATCATTGAAAGAAAAAGTTTAACCTAGGCCATCCAAGCCTTGTATGTCTAACTAGACGTTCTACCATGACACTCAAATATTTAATTGTAATACTTACCTATAACACCCACACACTTGCTGTTGACAATACCACTGGGCAGGAGGTGGAAGTCATACGCTTTGTCCCCTACCACCACGGTGTGTCCGGCATTGTTTCCTCCCTATCAACAAAACAGGCAAATTAAGTTGATGTTTGTAATTTAGGGGTTTGACATCTTCACAACCGTAATGCGAAGAACAAGTGCTTTCACACTAAAATGCTATGAAAAATATGTTTCTTGCTGTCACACATTCATCACTACTTTCTTGCCTGTTGTTTGATTTTAGCAAATAAAATACTGTATTACAACGACTTACTGTAATCATTAAAATAAACATAATTTCTCATATTTTCCCTACTTAATCAGTGTTCCCAAAAACTATCAAATGAGGGTTTTTCAACCCCAAACCGTTGGTTGTACCACAAGTTTTCAAGGATTGCCTTATGTAATGAGTACCTCGGGGTACAGAATCTTGAAATTGTATCAAATATACCCCAAAAACTTAAATTCAGTGGCAACACTGCTTAACCATTTTTATCTATTTACAAATTTCACTGCATATAGATCTAGAGCTTCAATTTTGTTTTTTCCCTTCCTTTCTAAAAAAAATATTTCAAATTTGGTTAATGCAGCAGGGCTCGGGTAAAATTCTGAAACAACTACTAGATACTACGCATTTGAGTCAGGAAACAACTACTCCACACTCGGGAAAAATCCTGGAATTTGAGAGCAGTGGACCATTTTCATAAATTTTTAGTCAATATCCAAATTAAGACGGGCCATTCTAGGTAAAATTAAAAGAAAATTGGAACATGGAGGGGTCAATTTCAGTTTGAAGGCGAGGATTATCCCTCCACACTCACAAGATTTTACTGTACACCTGTCTGGGATTAACCTAGATATATAGTTTTATCACTGAAGTTGGGTAGTATTCCCAGTAACTGTTTCCCTTTTTGAATGAAAAACAAATTCCCAATCAATGAACTCTCCTAAATTTTCACCAGGTAATCAGAAAGCCTGCCCCTAATATATGAGACATCTCCTAATATTTCAAAACAGGAAGTCCGTCTCTTCATTGGAATAAACAGGAAGTCGGTCTCTACACGAAGACATCCCCTAATAAACAAAAGTCTGTCCTGAAGTGAAGCCAGGGCTCAAGAATAACGGTAGCCTGATAGTCCGAGACTAGTGAAAGTTTCAGTTGGACTAGTGATTCTAAGAATTGCTAGCCCACTTAACTAGTAATTAACAAATCAAAATTTGCAATTGGATAATATGCTGATAATTATAATGATATCAAAGGCTGATGATATTTTAAAAAAAAATCTTTTTCTAAAGCTCTATTCTTCTTTAAATTTGAAAATTACCAAACTACTGTAAGATAATTATATAAGTGTGTCGCATGTGAAACCTCTGTAAATACAAGCATATTTGATTGGACCGCAACTGAAAGCAATAAAATGTAATTGCAGTCAGGAATACTATTACCTTCTTTTAAAGTAAATGTGTGAATGATATTGCTTTGTACTTAAAAGCTCACCAGGTTGCAATTTTTAGTTTACATGCATATTTTTTCACATAGATTTTTTTTTTTATTTTTTAAATAAATCACACCTTTTTTAAAAGTAATAACAATTAAAATGTATACTTTATGGCGACGATTGAACCTCAATTTTTTACTGTTTGCAGTCATGCTGGTTTGGGGGCAGAATAGGCCAGCTAGTGCTGTATCCCATTGCATGCTTATCATTGTAAGACTGAGAGGCAACGAATATTATAATTATATAATTAGCGGACATTGCAGAAAGCAAGTTTATCTACTGCAACACTTTTGATTTTAATCCCCCCCCCCCCCCCCCCCCTCCTATATAGCTGACATGGATGCGGAGGCAGGGATCTACTGCCCCTCTTGGTTACTAATAACAGGTGAGCTAAAAATAGTTGTAGACAGGGTGTTGCTCATGACATTCGTGTACTATATATTGGTACGAGAAGAAAGGTGATGTCAATTATGTATAATTTTTATATCAATTATGTATAATTTTTATATATCAAAATATATCATTTAAACTCATGACGTTCGTGTACTATATATTGGTACGAGAAGAAAGGTGATGTCAATTATGTATAATTTTTATATATCAAAATATAGCATTTAAATAGATTGGACAAATACCTGGTCTCCACTGATCCATCACTTTTCTAAATACCTAATTTAGATTTTTCAATAGCAGCAGACACACACAGATTTGGGACTGTTTTTTAAAGGATATAGAAAACATTCAAAACAAGGATGTCAACTTTAGAAGTACTTTGCAAAAAGTGGTTCAAATAATATAAAAAAAGTAATTGTCAAAAAATAGGGTTGGTAAGGAAAACAGCCACAATTAATTTTGTTTATGCCTTGTAAATAATTATAAAGCTAATCCAAAGTGCAGTAGATTCTTCTAGACATACATTAATTGTATCTGGCTTGTTGCTCTATTGTAAGTCGCACTAGCTTGTGTAGTAGTGGTTTCATGATCCTGATAGAAGTGGTCCAACAAGTTGTGCGTCTTGGTTCTGTACAGAATTATGTACTGGTGTTGCTACACT
This sequence comes from Mizuhopecten yessoensis, assembly GCF_002113885.1. Classification (NCBI taxonomy): domain Eukaryota; kingdom Metazoa; phylum Mollusca; class Bivalvia; order Pectinida; family Pectinidae; genus Mizuhopecten; species Mizuhopecten yessoensis. Next base: position 1,030,293 of record NW_018408638.1, read on the forward strand.
GTGGTTACACCATCACTCCTGAGCAGCAGGAATGTATACATGACACAGATCCTATGTTCAGCCTGAGGAAAATGGCACCCATTCAGGACTACCAAGCTACAGACTTTATTAATTAGGTAGTTATTAGTAGGGTAAACAACCACCTACACACAGCCCACTAACACAGTACCTTGGTATTCAGTGTATACTATCAGCTGTAGTATACACCCAACAAACAGTCATGTTTAAAATTTTGCTTTCGTTGTCATAAAAACTTTGACCAAGTGACCAAATATTATACCCGACTGAATTTAATATTATTACTTAAATGGCTGATGATTGGACACAGAGCTTTACGAACAATGTTATAGTAATTAATAATGTTACAACACATTGCATAAGGCCAAATAAAATAATATGTGTTTCCTATCACCATAATATTTTGACTTCAGGTAGGTAGGTAGGGATTTTTTATTTTTTTTACTAAAACATCTTTTTTTTAAATGTATTATATATAGCCTTTTGCCTACGATTGTAGTGTGAAGCAATAGCGTTGTATGCTTATTTGTTTTAAGTCTTCTGTATGTATTTTTAAGTCTTCTGTATGTATTCTCACAATAAATGATACTAAATTTCTCATTTGGTATTAATTTTTCAGGAAGATTCATTTGATAACCAGTAAACACCTGTGTTTATAGAGGGTTAAATTGAATAAGATACCCTAGTACTTTAATGTCAAAAGCATAAAGCAATCATGTTTTTTTTACTAAATTTATTTCAGTAAGCTTTTTCCTGTTTTCATTTAGATACAAAAATATCAATTTCTCATTTGGTATTAACTTAAATTTATTTTGATAATGATTTCTTAAAATTGAAATTGTATTAAATGTTTATTTGAATGTACCGGTAATTTGTCAGAATGTATTTTCATTGATTTAATAGCCAAATTGATTGAAATTGAATTAAAATTCTGTAAATACTGTCATTATTTTTGTCATTGCTTTTTGCCAAATGGCCGGGCTACTCCTGTTTTTAATCCTTTGTGGGCAGTCTTCACACATAGGTAGGAAAGTTTTATATATGTATTTTTTTTAAATCAAGAGAATCCATGAATTATTCCTCCAACAGTTAAGCTCCCATCAACCTCAAACCTACTCCAACAATGTTAGAGGTTTTCCCGATGCTGACAATCAAATTTTCAAAGTTCGGATTTCGGATTTAGAAAAAGTATATCGTGTTTACATACATTTAAATGTTCAACAGTGTCAATAAATACACCTAAGTGTGTTTTTCAAGCCAATTTTGTTCCGCCCGCATGAAAGTGTAGACTATTGCAAGAAATCGGTCCGATATTGAAGATCGATTACAGTGATTTATCAGCCTATATAAATGGGGTCGGGTACCAATTCCATTCCCAATGAGATTTCATCAAAATAATTCTGAATTGCCCCGCTGAAATTCCCAACTGATTACCAATTTTAATTCTGGTCATTGTTTTTGCGTATAGAATGCAAGTCGTCTGCAAACGCTTAGCTGATCAGGAATCAGAAATATGGTGTCGTCTCACAACGGCAAATACTATGCCAAAAAAAAAAAGCAAAAGCCTGTCTGCTTTCTTTAAACGCAAAAATCCCAACACCGCGTGCCGGTCCGATTCCACTTGTCGAGAAGAACCGACATTGGTATTTCCGCGATCTGAGTCAATCGCCGAGCCTGACTCTGACTGTCAATTGCAAGTTAACTCACCTAAAGAAAAAACAATATATATCTGATCGACGGTTTTTCAACATCATTACCTACAAAGGCGAGTTCCCATGGATATCCAAAAATGAAAAAAGGCAATGTTTTTGTTCTGTTTGTGAATTTGTGTACAAGGAAAGTGACAATCAGAGTCTTGGCCCGTTTACTGGGAAAGGTGCTACACTTGGAGAACACCCTACAGTACTAGAGACTAATGAAGCATGCGAAAAGTGTTGCTCATGAAAAAGGTCAAAAAGTGCAGGTGGAAACGAGAGTAAAGATATTATCTGGAAAAAAAGTCTATTGTAATCTTTTCGCAAGAACAGAAAAAACACTCGGATGAAAAGTGTAGAGAACTGAATCGATCTGTAATCAGAAAATTATTTGAGTGTTAAGTTAAGTTTATTTCCGGTTCAGGACTAGTGAAAGTCCTCTATACCAGACTCTTATGTTACACAATACATAAATATATATATTTCTACTTGGTACACGTTAATTAATGTCTATGCTTTGATTAATGATTTGTAGATAAAGAAAAGTTCTTGATGTTTCCAGTGGGTATCTAGCCTGTTTTTGAATACATTTACATTTGGTGCGGAGACAACATTTTCAGGCAGATCCTTCCATATTGTCACTGTTCTTATTGAAAAAAGGTTTTTCCTAAGCATCATTGTTGCACGCTTAGGGTATACTTTTTTGCTATGCATTGTGCCCAATCAATAAAAAATATTGATATAACTATGTGTTATTCATAAAAAATATTGATATAACAAGGTGTTATTTTTCTAAGAAGTTCATCGAAGAGACATTTATGTGATGAGAAAAGGTACTTTAGAAATTGACAATGACCGGAAGTGAGCATACCTTTTTCTATCTCCTGCAGACGAGCGATATAATTTTGCATATTTTTGGGGGGTGGGACAAACGTATACCAGTTAACATTTTGCTACCCATCGTTAGTTTATCTGCACTTTGAACGACTTAGGTACCTATCAATTCCATGTATAATTTTGGTGCCGTCTGCAAGTAACAGTGATCATGTTTTTCTTTTCCCCTGAAAATTACCGTAATCTCAATTAAACAAAAATCACTATCAATATTTCTTAAAACTTGAAATTTAGAATTATCACTCGAGTTAAATACATTTGCTGCCTAATGATAGTAAGGTAGAGTCTACCAGCCGCTCAAACGATTACGATTGAAGGAATTATATTATGTACTGATTTACCCTACGGCTTACAAGTACCTCTTTTATCTGTTTGACCTCGTACAGCGACCTACGCGTCTTGTTCGATATTGGGCTCGAGGCCGACACATACAAAAATCTTATCTCGTATCATTGTTTTACTTTCTTTAACAAAACTTGAATATATGTGTTAACACTTATCTCGTAACGTGTTGATGACTGTCAAGTGAAATATATCGAAATTCAATGACATTCTCAAGGTCTTTCCAAATATTAGCTGGCATGATCATGGGACAGGTCTGGTGTTTTGACGCTGAAGAGGGTCTCTGGTCTGATGTCTAGCAAAACTTGTTTCGCAAACATGTAGTTTTTTGCATTTGAGTTCTTTGTAGATTTGTACAAAAATATCAATTTCCGCGATCTTACCGTAACTTAGTTTCCCGAGTCTCTTGTTTATCGTAAGCCTGAAGAAAGATGTTATTTACCTGACATCGACAGCAGATATCGGCGTCGGTCGCCAACATGTCGACGATTTTGCCCTTTCCTTCATCTCCCCACTGTGTTCCTAAAACTACGTTTACAGGCACACGGGTGTTAAATCGCTGCTTTTTCACAGGAACGTCGCCATTCGACATGATTTCAATGTTGTTTCCACCATTCATCGCCATGCGCACATGTAGCTGTGGTGTTAAACGCGGGAAAATGACCCCGAGTGAACAACAGTCGGTGCGTTCGATCCAGGCGCAGTGCTATGCCTGGTGTGGGTTCGTTAGAACCTAANTGGGGGGGGGGGGGTACCCCCCGAGATTTTTTCGGAATCTGGAACCCATTCTGGTGCAGTTTGAGACATAAAATACTTATCATTTTCATATTTGGCTTGTAGTATTTTTTTTCAAAGGCGTAATAATTAGTTCCATATGAACATGGAACATTTTCTTTAAACAGTCAATAAAAGAAACAATATCAATGAGATAATGAATTCACTGAGGGCCCAGGATTATATGAGTTGTTAAAATTTATCACATAAAGTTCTACAATGTGATCCTTGTTAAAAGTATATTCATGGAGCAATGTTGATCCAGTACTTAATTAAATTACATAATATATCTTGTATAATTATATAAGATATCTTATATACTTTATAAGATACCTTATATAATAAATGATATATCTTATATACTTTAAGATAACCAGGGACAGTATATAGAGGGGATTGGCAACTCTGCCCCAGTCAAGATTCTATAGCACGTCGCTTTTGTGTTTGTTCACCGAACCGCGAAGTCATCGAGAGTCCCTCTCGATCAGCCCGCGCTTGCGCACTAGCGTTAAAATTAAGCACGCACCTGCTTTCGGTGTCATGTCACAATCTCGCCGAGATCGAAGTGTTTTGCGGTTAGCCCTAATTGGGACTGTGTATTAGTAGGTCTTCTTTTTATTCCAGGGACAGGGCTATCGTTGCCACTATGTCTAGCCTTTCGGCTGTGTTGGTGGCTATTACAACAAATCACATTTCGTAAAGCACGTTCCAGTGAAAATAATGCCAATATTAACACTTTTTGACACAAAAACAGCACAAGTTATTTGTTATTTGTTGCCATAAAAATTAGAACTACATATCAAAAAAATATTCAACTTTCTATCGCTGTAAATTTCAAGAAGAAGTATATTTTAAATGAGCTGATCCTCGAATGCAAGCAATACTTTTTGGTTGCGTTTAACATTTCCGGTTGTTTACGGTTTTTAACCACACGTGTCCTTCGTTATCAGACGAGTAATTTCATCTGTGACATCGCTATCGTTCCAAATAATGCAAATCAAATCAGGCCTACTTAACATAGAAATTACTCGGCTGTTTATTGATATTAATTGTTTTAAAAAATACAAACGATAGTTTATAAAATTAACCAAAACAGTGAGCAGTTACCAACTACTTTCGCCATGATTTACGTTCCAGTGAAAAATATTGCTGATATTTAGTCTTTTTGACACAAAAATAACATAAGTTAAATTATATTAATTGCAATTAAAATGGGTTGGGTCGTTATAAAAATTATTCAGCTTTCTATTGCTGCTAATTTAAAAAAGATCGGTCAAATACTTTTGGAGTGAGGTGGTTCACATACATGTGGGGTTTTTTTTTAATCCCGCATTTTTGTCTATCGACGTCCACCACAATACTCTGAACCACGCGTTACATCGCGTTTAGAAATAGAAAAATATACCCCAAAAACGAGACATCAATTACTATGACACACAGATTTTATCAATTAAAAGTAATACAATCAGCTTACTACAATGGGATAAACAAAAGACGTAAGAACACTTATCGAGATTGGTTTGTTTTCACACCAACTTCTGCATCTAACCATATACCTAAATTTACTTTAGGTCTCTGATCTAACGAAGCGATATCGACGCCATCTTGCTTTGTCAAAATTGAGATAGGTGGCGCTCGCTATCTGCTCCGGAATCAGGGGGAGGTAAGTCTAGATTGACGTGTCATAAAATTGGTAAGGCAGAGAAGGAGTTGCTAATCCCCTTCACTATACGTCCCTGAAGATAACTAACATACTTTTCTTCATAAGATATCTTATATAATATTCCCGACACAGTACTCGACACAGTACTCGCGCTGATGATATATCTTTTATGAGATATCTTATATAATATCACGGACTTAGATAACATCTAATTCCGTGATAATATATAAGATATCTCATAAAATATATAAGATATCTTATATCTTTTATAAGATAAGATATCTTTTAAACAAAATTAAATGAGATATCCTATAATTCGGTTATAAGATATCTTATAAAGAACGAGATTTGAATTTGAGATAATAAACCCTCCCCCACAGCGCTCGGAATCTATCGATAACCGAGGGCGTTCGAGAGGATTTGATCGAAAATGGCAGGCAATGACAATGGGACCAGTTATCAAATTGAAACTACATATAATTATGGCAAGCCAAGTTGTCATTTATTCATGGAGCAATGTTGATCCAGTACTTAGCCAAATTATCGCCAACGAAAACGAAGGTGACCTTACAACGGGAGCAGTCATATTCAAACATTTCTTCTGTGTCGGTCTCGCGAGAGTCTCGTTCTTTATAAGATATCCCATAAACTTTTCTTCATAAGATATCTTATATAAGATATATAATATATATGATATATTATAAAGAAAATTAATTGAAATATCTTATAAAAGATATAAGATATCTTATAACAGCTATAAGATATCTTATATAATAAATACAATATCTTATAAAGAAAAAAATATGAAATATCTTATATATTATAGATATACGATATCTCATAAACTTTAAATAAGATATCTTAAATGTTTATAAGATATCTTATATAATTTGGATAAGTACTGGATCAACATTGCTCCATGAATAAATGACAACTTGGCTTGCCTTAGTATTGTCTCCACATTACTTGCCCAGGAGAGTGCGTTTGTTCCCCTACTGATTAGCTTATTAACGTTGAGTTTTGTTAATACGGTTAAGAGAAATGAGACTGAAAAAAACATGTTTTGCTTGTTGTTTTGAAGTTTTGTTAGAGCCCAAAGACGTATGAAGCCGATATTTTCACATGTCTCTGTTGTAGATTTCCTACCTACACCACCCGGATACAAATGTAAGTCTCATCTTGTTAGCTTATATATACTGTGCCTGGGGGTAATCACGGACTGAGATAACAATCTCATTCCTCCTGTAATGTAATTTTGTCCCGACACATTACTCGCGCTGGTGATTTTGCCTGCACACAACGTTACTGAAATATAGGTGCGTGGCATGCTATGTGGGGTTTGTTAAAAGCTGTAAACAGGTTTGGTATACGACTTTCATGTTTGTATGGAGGAACCACATACTTAGATAATCTTATTCCGTCGAGGAAACCAACCTGACATGAATATTTTTTATCTTATTTGTCCGATGTAGAGGATCTTACTAGATTTTTTTTCACATTTGCAATTGTGACCATGGTATGTCAGCAACGTCCAAGCCAGGTCAAAAGAGCACCATTCCTCACAATACACATATGGACTGTGCGATAAGTCGGGGGTAGAGATGGGTTCCCTCAGTGATAGAACTGGGACTTAACTAATTAAGTCACTCTCATAACATATCTTGACTATGCAAATAATACTGAGACCAGTATAGTAGAACCACAGACGTGTATATACGTTATGGTTGTATATCGGCGCCTCTGGTACAACTGACAAGATTGACAAGGAAAGGCCATCACATGGACATGTATAGAATATAGTTATGATTGGCAATCCAAAAACATCAACATCATTTCTTTTTTTCACTTCTGCAATTGTGACCATGGTATGTCAGCAACGTCCAAGCCAGGTCAAAAGAGCACCATTCCTCACAATACAGTATCAGATGAGATGAAGACCCTCAGTCATAGAACTAGGGCCTTACCATTTCCAGCATCTACTACAGTACGCTCGTTAGAGAAGCCCTCAGCCATATACCTAGGGTCTTACCAGTTCTAGCATCTACTTCAGTACGCTCGTTAGAGAAGCCCTCAGCCATAGAACTAGGGTCTTACCAGTTCTAGCATCTACTTCAGTACGCTCGTTAGAGAAGCCCTCAGCCATAGAACTAGGGTCTTACCAGTTCTAGCATCTACTTCAGTACGCTCGTTAGAGAAGCCCTCAGCCATAGAACTAGGGTCTTACCAGTTCTAGCATCTACTTCAGTACGCTCGTTAGAGAAGCCCTCAGCCATAGAACTAGGGTCTTACCAGTTCTAGCATCTACTTCAGTACGCTCGTTAGAGAAGCCCTCAGCCATAGAACTAGGGTCTTACCAGTTCTAGCATCTACTTCAGTACGCTCGTTAGAGAAGCCCTCAGCCATAGAACTAGGGTCTTACCAGTTCTAGCATCTACTTCAGTACGCTCGTTAGAGAAGCCCTCAGCCATAGAACTAGGGTCTTACCAGTTCTAGCATCTACTTCAGTACGCTCGTTAGAGAAGCCCTCAGCCATAGAACTAGGGTCTTACCAGTTCTAGCATCTACTTCAGTACGCTCGTTAGAGAAGCCCTCAGCCATAGAACTAGGGTCTTACCAGTTCTAGCATCTACTTCAGTACGCTCGTTAGAGAAGCCCTCAGCCATAGAACTAGGGTCTTACCAGTTCTAGCATCTACTTCAGTACGCTCGTTAGAGAAGCCCTCAGCCATAGAACTAGGGTCTTACCAGTTCTAGCATCTACTTCAGTACGCTCGTTAGAGAAGCCCTCAGCCATAGAACTAGGGTCTTACCAGTTCTAGCATCTACTTCAGTACGCTCGTTAGAGAAGCCCTCAGCCATAGAACTAGGGTCTTACCAGTTCTAGCATCTACTTCAGTACGCTCGTTAGAGAAGCCCTCAGCCATAGAACTAGGGTCTTACCAGTTCTAGCATCTACTTCAGTACGCTCGTTAGAGAAGCCCTCAGCCATAGAACTAGGGTCTTACCAGTTCTAGCATCTACTTCAGTACGCTCGTTAGAGAAGCCCTCAGCCATAGAACTAGGGTCTTACCAGTTCTAGCATCTACTTCAGTACGCTCGTTAGAGAAGCCCTCAGCCATAGAACTAGGGTCTTACCAGTTCTAGCATCTACTTCAGTACGCTCGTTAGAGAAGCCCTCAGCCATAGAACTAGGGTCTTACCAGTTCTAGCATCTACTTCAGTACGCTCGTTAGAGAAGCCCTCAGCCATAGAACTAGGGTCTTACCAGTTCTAGCATCTACTTCAGTACGCTCGTTAGAGAAGCCCTCAGCCATAGAACTAGGGTCTTACCAGTTCTAGCATCTACTTCAGTACGCTCGTTAGAGAAGCCCTCAGCCATAGAACTAGGGTCTTACCAGTTCTAGCATCTACTTCAGTACGCTCGTTAGAGAAGCCCTCAGCCATAGAACTAGGGTCTTACCAGTTCTAGCATCTACTTCAGTACGCTCGTTAGAGAAGCCCTCAGCCATAGAACTAGGGTCTTACCAGTTCTAGCATCTACTTCAGTACGCTCGTTAGAGAAGCCCTCAGCCATAGAACTATAAGACCCTAGTTCTAGCATCTACTTCAGTACGCTCGTTAGAAAAGCCCTCAGCCATAGAACTATGGTCTTACCAGTTCTAGCATCTTCTTCAGTACGCTCGTTAGAGAAGCCCTCAGCCATAGAACTAGGGTCTTCCCAGTTCTAGCATCTACTTCAGTACGCTCGTTAGAGAAGCCCTCAGCCATAGAACTAGGGTCTTACCAGTTCTAGCATATACTTCAGTACGCTCGTTAGAGAAGCCCTCAGCCAGAGAACTAGGGTCTTACCAGTTCTAGCATCTACTTCAGTACGCTTGTTAGAGAAGCCCTCAGCCAGAGAACTAGGGGCTTACCAGTTCTAGCATCTACTTCAGTACGCTTGTTAGAGAAGTCCCTCAGCCATTGAACCAGGGTCTTACCAGTTCTAGCATCTACTTCAGTACGCTCGTTAGAAAAGCCCTCAGCCATAGAACTAGGGTCTTATCAGTTCTAGCATCTACTTCAGTACGCTCGTTAGAAAAGCCCTCAGTCATAGAACTAGGGTCTTACCAGTTTCAGCATCTACTTCAGTACGCTCGTTAGAGAGCCCCTCAGCCATAGAACTAGGGTCTTACCAGTTCTAGCATCTACGTCAGTACGCTCGTTAGAGAAGCCCCTCAGTCAGAGAACTAACTAGGGTCTTATCAGTTCTAGCATCTACTTCAGTACGCTCGTTAGAGAGCCCCTCAGCCATAGAACTAGGGTCTTACCAGTTCTAGCATCTACTTCAGTATACGTTAGAGAAGCCCCTCAGTCGTAGAACTAGGGTCTTACCAGCTCTAGCATCTGCTTCAGTACGCTCGTTAGAGAAGCCCTCATCCATAGAACTAGGGTCTTACCAGTTCTAGAATCTACTTCAGTACGCTCGTTAGAGAAGCTCCTCAGTCATAAAACTAGGGTCTTATCAGTTCTAGCATCTACTTCAGTACGCTCGTTAGAGAACTTCAGTACGCTCGTTAGAGAAGCCCTCAGTCATAGAACTAGGGGCTTACCAGTTCTAGCATCTACTTCAGTACGCTAGTTAGAGAAGCCCTCAGCCATAGAACTAGGGCCTTACCAGTTCTAGCATCTACTTCAGTACGCTCGTTAGAGAAGCTCCTCAGTCATAGAACTAGGGTCTTATCAGTTCTAGCATCTACTTCAGTAGGCTCGTTAGAGAAGCCCCTCAGTCATAGAACTAACTAGGGTCTTATCAGTTCTAGTATCTACTTCAGTACGCTCGTTAGAGAAGCTCCTCAGTCATAGAACTAGGGTCTTATCAGTTCTAGCATCTACTTCAGTACGCTCGTTAGAGAAGCTCCTCAGTCATAAAACTAGGGTCTTATCAGTTCTAGCATCTACTTCAGTACGCTCGTTAGAGAGCCCCTCAGCCATAGAACTAGGGTCTTACCAGTTCTAGCATCTACGTCAGTACGCTCGTTAGAGAAGCCCCTCAGCCATAGAACTAGGGTCTTACCAGTTTCAGCATCTACTTCAGTACGCTCGTTAGAGAGCCCCTCAGCCATAGAACTAGGGTCTTACCAGTTCTAGCATCTACGTCAGTACGCTCGTTAGAGAAGCCCCTCAGCCATAGAACTAGGGTCTTACCAGTTTCAGCATCTACTTCAGTACGCTCGTTAGAGAGCCCCTCAGCCATAGAACTAGGGTCTTACCAGTTCCAGCATCTACTTCAGTACGCTCGTTAGAGAAGCCCCTCAGTCATAGAACTAGGGTCTTACCAGTTTCAGCATCTACTTCAGTACGCTCGTTAGAGAAGCCCTCAGCCAAGAACTAGGGCCTTACCAGTTCCAGCATCTATATTCAATACGCTCGTTAGAGAAGCCCCTCATCCATAGAACTAGGGCATTACCAGCTCTAGCATCTACTGCAGTAAGCTCACTAGAGAAGTACATCAGCCATAGAATAAAGGTTTATCAGTCCCGACATCTACGACAAGCATATTAGAGAATCACTCAGCCATAGAACGCAGTTTAAAAAACCCAGATGAAAAATTCATTTCCTAACCACTAAGCTGTACGACGAGCCTGATGATCTCGACATTCCGTGAACTTTTCGGTATTCAATGGCTTCCTCGGAGTTCCCCGATTTCCGTGATGGGTGTTAAAAGCTGACCGACAAAGGTTGCGATAGCTATGGACAAGATAAATGGGTGCCATCAGGATCTTATTGTGAAATATTAGATTTCCTTGTGCGATATGAAGGTTGATGTTTCTGATTATGCTCAATAGCGTGCTTTCTGGTTTCGTTATCACTTACCCGGTTCATACTTTGAGGACGCGACATTACCTGGATATATGACCTGATTTAACATGGCGGATTTCGTCGACAAAGTAGTCGCTTACCCTTCCAGAACAGAATTGGAATACGATTTAGTTCACAATTCGGAATTCTCATGTTTTTTCTTCTTCTGAGAATGCAGCAAGGTAACATAATCGCTTTGAAGCACAAATTGACAGCATGACATAAACAGACCCTACACAAAATAGCGCTGTAATCAGGAGAGTTAGGGGTCGCGGTGGCCAAGTAGTAAAGGCGTCTGACATTCTGCTACCACTAGCCCTACACCACTGGGCTGCGGTGGTCGAGTGATTAAGGCGTCTGACATTCTACTTCCACTAGCCCTCCGCTACGGTGGCCGAGTGGTTAAGGCGTCTGACATTCTGCTACCACTAGGCCTCCACCACTGGGCCGCGGTTGCCGAGTGGTTAAGGCGTCTTACATTCTGCTACCACTAGCCCTCCGCCCCGGTGGCCGAGTGGTTAAGGCGTCTTACATTCTGCTCCCACTAGCCCTCCGCCACGGTGGCCGAGTGGTTAAGGCGTCTGACATTCTGCTACCACTAGCCCTCCACCACTGGGCCGCGGTTGCCGAGTGGTTAAGACGTCTGACATTCTGCTACCAATAGCCCTCCGCCACTGGGTTGCAGGTTCAAGGCCTACGTAAGGCAGTCGCCAGGTATTGGCTGCTGGTCGGCGGTTTTTCTCCGGATACTCCAGCTTTCCTTCACCACCAAAACCTGTCACGTCCTTAAATGACAATAGCTATAATAGGACTAAAACACGAACAAACACAATAACACAGGAGAGTTCAGAAGAAAGGGAGAAGTACGCAAGCACCGACAAACAGTCTAAATGATAAAGCATCATGAAAAAGGCATGCATTACTGAAATAACACAGAATTGGCAACCCGATCCTAATGACATTCTGAAAATGGATCAGAGGACAGGATCTGAACTCAAATGTAGATATATGCAGTTTGTGACACCATTCCAAATTAAGACGGGAAACGGCGGAAATCGCCAAAACAATGAAAACTTATTAACACCGGAATGTAGAAAACATGTGCAAGACACGGATGCCTTGCTCTCACACTTATAAGAACTAAAATAAGGTCACAGAGGTCAATGTTACAAAAAGCCATGCAACATGCTGTACTCACAGAGGAGCATTAGCAAGCTAGATTGCATAACCCTAGCTGCGGGACTTAATCCAAGACTGACGTAAAAGAAAAAACCTTAACCTTGGTCACACAGATGCGGTACGTGTTCTTCTCATAAAGGCACATAAACATGTTTAGATGCGTGACCCTTGCTACAGTTCTTAGCCCAGAACCAAACTTAACGTATAAACTCAACCTGTCGGACACACGTACGTACTGCCAAGGGACGTACAAAGAACTTAACACATAAATTCAACCTATCAGACACACGTACGTACTGCCAAGGGACGTACAAAGAACTTTACGCATAAACCCAACCTATCAGACACACGTACGTACTGCCAAGGGACGTACAACGAACTTAACGCATAAATTCAACCTATCAGACACACGTACGTACTACCAAGGGACGTACAAAGAACTTAACACATAAACCCAACCTATCAGACACACGTACTTACTGCCAAGGGACGTACAAAGAATGGCACAACACCACAAACCTCAGATACAAAAATCTTGGCCTGTAAATCTAGGAGTCATGGTAGAGGAAATCACACTGGCTATTACCATCAACCTTTTAAAATGGACAGTCGAGGCAATCCGACTTAAGATGACAGAGATAGCATACCTAATAAAATACACAATTAAATAACCTCACTGTCTGACACCAACAGGGAAGGCAAATCCAGGCAGAAGTAGCACATCAGCATGATGTCATCTCAATTCAACTGAAAAGACATTTTGAAAAACCTCTTTAATTCCTGGGCCCGTATTCGTGAAACCGTTGTCATGCTCAAGATCAAATTTAATTGCCTGTTTCAATTATAAATTAATAAAAAAAGTGTTATCTTTTCAATGATTTGGGAAGAAATTGAAGAGACTATTGGTTTTAATGTTTACATTTTACTTTTAGACTGTTTTACATGATCGAAGTGAGTTACAAGAAATCTGTTTTGAGCACAGAATCCATGCTTGAGCATGAGAACGGTTTCATGAATATGGGCCCTGGTTATCGGAGAGCTTAAGGCCAAAATACAAGTGTTTGAACTTAAAAATAAATAAAAAAAAACTTTACCCTGTCAATCATACGACAACCTCTCTCTGAGGGAGGAATAGTACAACAGCCAAAGGAACAGCAGGTAAAAGTACGGCCTTACTGGCAAGATCGCTTTCCAGCGAAGTGAAATAACCCGGGGACACTCTCAAAAGTTTGGCAACGTTGAGCGTGGTTAGAGGCGTGATGGCCTTGGGTGACCGCCCTAGTTCCCTTACCTTGCCTACAATTGCTTAGAACAGCAAGTTGTTCCTCTAACGCACCTGACTAACAGTTAGGGTACCAGCATTTTACTTCCTAACAGACAGTTTCCTCAAATTATTCCCACATTATCTAATGCCTACGAGTGACAGCTTATGGAAGCGTCTCTGGACATTGCGCAAACTCACGCAGGCAACACCACAGAAAAACGCAGGCAAAAGACGAGAATTTATCGATAAGCAAATGCGACGGCATTCTTTTGCAACAAGCAGTGTGAAAATGTTCGTCCTTTCCAGAGGTCTGTCTGACCTTGGCAAAGATCGAGGTCACTTGATTGAAAAAGCGCTGTAAATATTCATGAAACGATACCAAAGACTCGCTATCGTATGCCAAAGAACATCCTCGATAATCCAGGGGCAACGCTCACTTACGCTGTCTGCACCTCTTGAATCACAGGGACTTTACACGTTCCTATGACCAAGAATAAATGGGGTGTTTTTTCCATTCTGGGTCATAGAAACGTGACAATGGTCAATAATAAGTGATCTGGGGCATCTTTTCCCATTCTGTGTCATAGGAACGTGTTCAGTCCCTATGCCATGAATATGTCATAGCAAATTGAAGGCTCAGCGTGCGTCACCTTGTTGATGAGTCAAGAAAACTAGTTGGATCCTTTGATGTTCATCTAAGGAATCTTGCGGTCGCGTAACACTACAAATTGACTGGCAATTTTGCTATGACATATTCCAGGGGTGCAGAGAGCAAACGTAACACAACATCGCAGAAGGAATCTATTTCATTTTACTGCAATGAAGTTTTATTTTATAGACAATAAATAAAAGTTATTACTAAATCGTATTGTTCATGTATTTCTAGTGTCCAGTCTTAACTTTTCTAGTTTATATATTTAAATGATGATTGAAAAACTTGATAGAAAATTGTATGTTTATACTGGTAACTAGAAACAATAAATGCCTTCGGACACTTCAGAAATTCAATATTTCTGTTTCTCCATAAAACCAGGATGAAACTCTTCTCCGTTCAAACCACTCAAGATGTTATCGTCTGAGGTCTGTGGTGTTACCAATGCTTCTAATAGGTATAGATATATATATCGGTGATTAGCTAAACCAAACGTACCTTACAGTCACCAAAAAACATCACACATTAGGACAGTCTCCAAATTTCAGGGGTAGCGCTCAATTAAGTTCTCTTCAACCTTGGAGTGTCATGACAAAATTGAAGGCACAAAGTTTGCTATTTGATTAGTTCCAGGTAATAAAACAAGAGGCCCAGGGGTCCTATAAGCTATTTTAAAATTAAACTCTGTTAAGTTCAATGTACTTTGCCAGTTTATCAAATGAGTACAATAGAACAAGCCTCAAGGACTAAATCCTTCTGGGTGGGAAAGACACCAAGGTCATGTGTGTTTTCTTCATGCCCAGTAATTTTGTGTATGGTTATTGGGTGAGGTGGGGTGGGTGGTAATCTCAACTGTTCCCATGTTAAGACCCAGAAAGTAAGTCCCTGGGGTTAGGTCTGGACCTCCAGGCCAACCCTTGTAGCATAGATGTCTCTTTGCCTAGCAATAGTATCATTGTATTTGGTTATAGGGTTGGGATAAAAGGTCAAGGACAAACTATACTTACTGTAATCTATTTGAATATTAACAAATAAGTGTAAAGTTATATAAAGTTTTATTTTGAAAAACATGGATCAACAATTAACAGTGTAAAAATTCATCATAACCATTCTAAATAAAGATAAATAAGTATGCATTTACCTGAAACAAACCTTGCATAATATAATGATAATTCAAAAGTACTTTTGACATAATAATACTGACTTTAATATGAGTGAACTATGTGATAATGGGTGTTCTTTGAATCGACAAAAACCATAGATTCCTAGCAAGTGAAGCAATATATGAAATAGTAACATAATAATGGCGCTAATGCATGTAGCAAAAACAAGAAAATCATGACCTCATCAACAATTTGGTCTCATTAATAATTTGGTTTATACATGTCCTTTGGTACGTAATTTTATGAACTTTCATTACTGGACAAAAAATGCTGAATTCGCAACAACTCAGGCATCCGCAGATGTTGATTTTTAATTACAAGAAATGGTGAAAACCATTTTTGCAACATGCATATGTTTTTGAATTATCTTCTGAAATGCTCTGAACAAGTGACTAGAGTTAAAACGTATATAATTTAACCTTCGCATGGCCAGTTAGGAAAACATGCGAATATGATCTAAAGCTGCTTCATTTGTGAGGTAGTTTTCATCTAAGTATTGGTAATTAAGACAAACAAAAAATCACTTGAACTTTTGACCTTGTTACCATGACATAAGGTATGCCTGAAACTATCTCCTGACACATGATGCTACACATGTTTCTATAGTCTTTTGTTAAAAAGTGAAACTTTTGAGGAAAGTATGCTCCTGATGCAGGACATCATTTTGACCGTTAAAAAAATACTGTCAAGACTTGTAGGGCTGCTCTGGTGTAAGATGTCGCAATGACAGCAGCAGAGAACATCAGGGCTACATTTCTGGTTGAAACGGTACGTGTGGCGCAGAAATTTTCCACGATAAACAAACGCACTTGGACTGTTCTATAAGCAGAGCTAAAAATGCACAGTTTCAGAGAATAAAAAACAATGTATGAAGAATAATATTCCCTTCTTTCATCCGTTCACTTCATTACATAACGTATCTTAAAAACTACATGTGACTTGACATTGTTTAAGAAATAATGCAAATTGGCAATAGTCAGCATTTTAGTTTCGGTCAGGTACGTCTGGACCCCTCAATCTACACGTACCAAATTTTCCGGAGGTCAGCCTCGGTCCAGATCTGTAACTGTTGTTTTCTTTACAGGTTCTCTGGTTCAACCGTTTCAACCGGATATGCGAATGTACGCTAAGAAGATGATAAGCATGTAACGACACAGATTTATTGGTGTGCCAAAGAACCACACAGATTGATGGGAGTGCTAAAGAACCACACAGATTGATCGGAGTGCTAAAGAACCACACAGATTGATTGGAGTGCTAACGAACCACATCAACTGATTGGAGTGCTAAAGAACCACATAAACTGATTGAAGTGCTAAAGAGCCACACAAACTGATTGGAGTGCTAAAGAACCACACAGATTGATTGGGAGTGCTAAAAAACCACATAAACTGATTGCAGTGCTAAAGAACCACTCAGATTGATTGGAGTGCTAAAGAACCACACGGATTGATTGGAGTGCTAAAGAACCACATAAACTGATTGGAGTGCTAAAGGACCACATAAACTGATTGGAGTGCTAAAGAACGACATAAACTGATTGAAGTGCTAAAGAGCCACACAAACTGATTGGAGTGCTAAAGAACTACACAGATTGATGGGATTGCTAAAGAACCACACAGATTGATGGGAGTGCTAAAGAACAACAAAGATTGATCGGAGTGATAAAGAACCACAAAGATAGATCGGAGTGCTAAAGAACCACAAAGATTGATCGGAGTGATAAAGGACTACACAAACTGATTGGAGTGCTAAATAACCACACAGATTGATGGGAGTGATAAAGAACCACAAAGATTCATCGGAGTGCTAAAGAACCACAAAGATTGATTGGAGTGCTAAAGAACCACCCAGATTGATTGGGAGTGCTAAAAAACCACATAAACTGATTGCAGTGCTAAAGAACCACTCAGATTGATTGGAGTGCTAAAGAACCACACGGATTGATGGGAGTGCTAAAGAACCACAAAGACTGATCGGAGTGCTAAAGAACCACACAGATTGATGGGAGTGCTAAAGAACAACTCAGATGGATCGGAGTGCTAAAGAACCACAAAGATTGATGGGAGTGCTAAAGAACCACCCAAACTGATCGGAGTTCTAAAGAACCACACAGATTGATCGGAGTGCATAAGAACCACACAAACTGACTGGAGGGCATAAGAACCACACAGATTGATCGGAGTGCTAAAGAACCACAAAGCTTGATTGGAGTGCTAAAGAACCACACAGATTGATTGGGAGTGCTAGAAAACCACATAAACTGATTGCAGTGCTAAAGAACCACTCAGATTGATTGGAGTGCTAAAGAACCACACGGATTGATGGGAGTGCTAAAGAACCACAAAGATTGATCGGAGAGATAAAGAACCACAAAAACTGATCGGAGTGCTAAAGAACCACACAGATTGATCGGAGTGCATAAGAACCACACAAACTGACTGGAGGGCATAAGAACCACACAGATTGATCGGAGTGCTAAAGAACCACAAAGACTGATCGGAGTGCTAAAGAACCACACAGATTGATCGGAGTGCTAAAGAACCACAAAGATTGATCGGAGTGATAAAGGACTACACAAACTGATTGGAGTGCTAAATAACCACACAGATTGATGGGAGTGCTAAAGAACCACAAAGATTCATCGGAGTGCTAAAGAACCACAAAGATTCATCGGAGTGCTAAAGAACCATAAAGATGGATCGAGTGCTAAAGAACCACAAAGATTGTTCGGAGTGCTAAAGAACCACAAAGATTGATCGGAGTGCTAAAGAACCACCCAAACTGATCGGAGTGCTAAAGAACCACACAGATTGATCGGAGTGCTAAAGAACCACACAAACTGATCGGAGTACTAAAGAACCACAAAGATTGATTGGAGTGATAAAGAACCACAAAGATTGATCAGAGTGCTAAAGAACCACAAAGATTGATCGGAGTGCTAAAGAACCACCCAAACTGATTGGAGTGCTAAAGAAATTTTCCAGAATGAAAAGTAAGGACAAGGCACCAAGTTGCAGCTACTCATTATGTCACTGACTGAAGAGTTCAAGGTGATCAAGGACAGGCAAGTACCCTTACTCAAGAACAGATTGTATAATATATCCATGTTTGTCTGTCCCTGTACAATTTCACATTCCCTATGTTAGCTTAATCCTGAATTCAATATCTTTTGGTAC
The DNA here is from genome assembly GCF_002113885.1 of Mizuhopecten yessoensis. Lineage (NCBI taxonomy): Eukaryota > Metazoa > Mollusca > Bivalvia > Pectinida > Pectinidae > Mizuhopecten > Mizuhopecten yessoensis. Next base: position 1,048,955 of record NW_018408638.1, read on the forward strand.
CAATGGCTATCTCCCTTACATTATATTTCTCGGGTTTCCTATGTTTTTTCTTACTTGTAAAAGATTTTTTTTATGAGCTGTATAACAACATAAAAAGACAACTCACAGAGTTGAATGGATATGAATAAAAAAAAACACCATTGCATAAAATAACTAAAAATGCAATCTTAATCAAACAAAATATTATGCATATTTGGAATGCTATCTACATAAAAAAATATCACAGTACACAAAACAAATTAAGAAAAAATTAGTGATAATTAAGAAATATCTCATAACACTTGAACATACATCACGCAACCCATAAAGGATAAGATAAATTAACTTAATCATGTGATGATAAGTCTGAGGACGTGAAACACAAATATTAGTTTGTATTACCAGGTTTTCATGGGAGAAGTACCTAGTATGGTGATGAAATGTAAATTTCTACTTCTTTTGCATATTGAAATATTTTTACCTTTCAGATATATTAATACTGATATTATCATATACAATACTGTATTTCATCGTCATGTGCTCAGAATAAATTTGTATTTTGTTTTTAAATTGCCTATTCGTGAATTTGAATACAATGATATTAAATGTACTTTAGACTTTCAGTCTGTGACAGTCATATGACACGAGTATACAGATCCATTCTGTGAGTCAGCCTGTATAGATTGATAGCTGATAGTGGACTGAGCACCATCTGGTAACGGCTGGTAATTATCCCTGTCTGCTGACAGCTCCATATCCCTGCAAAAATATATTTCTCAAATAAATCATTTATTTAGGATCAACTGCAGACAACACCTTCTCAACATGCTTTTTGCTGCAAATGATAATGTTGTAGCTGATAAGTAGTTATTTCTTACATAATGATATTATTACTCACAATCATCATCTTAGAATGATATTTCTGTAGTTTTTATAGTCCGGTCTTATTAGTTTTAAACTCTAAGCCGACCAGGGCAAAATTCCCAAAAGAATTTTTAAGTTCTCAAGCTACATACATGTATATTGAAACAAAATGAATTGAAAAGTTAACTTAAGGATCTAGGAGTAGGGGAAATACATCAGCTATCTCCCTAATATGGATACTTTAAAACACCCTTTTAATGCATATACCACAGGTTTCATCTATGCAGTAGTAAAGTGAACATAACATAATGCTACTACCGTATCTATGTAGTAGTTCTTATTCAGTCATTGATTCCAATCTAAACTAGAACACTGACAGGTCAGTAAGGGCCCTGTCTTGTGGCAATATACCCCCCCCACCCCCCACCCCCCACCCTAATCATCAAGAAGCAATCTGCCCATATAGCTGAGCTTGACGTTTGACATTTGGACTTCAAAAAGAATCGCAAGGAAGCAAAGTATACATTTTACATTTACTATGATGTGATTCTTGTTTCCTTCCACCTCCATATTTGTTGGGCTAACAGAAATGTAAATTCCAGTGCAATACTCATTTGTTAGCTTTGATTTGTTGTATTTCACCTTAAATAGCTACCCCATCAAGAGCCAGGGTCAAAGTCAGAGATTCACTTTGTCTTTGACCTTTGGACCGAAATGATCTTGACCTTTAACCCAGTGACCCTGATCTTTGGTAGAGGTGTCATGATTCACCGCGATGCACTTGTACCGCGATTATTTATGTTCGATTCGATTCAGGATATATTTTCCCGGATTTTCAATGCGTCGCAATCTGAATATTAGTGTATGCTGCTTCAGGCGAAACGTCTGTAAGACGTTCAATTTCATTGGCTGATCTCTAAACCCTCAACCAATCGGCTGCGAGGATGCAATTTTCACAAAGTATTCACAACAAAATGGCGGACCACCGTAAGGAAATGAAAATTTGTGATGCTCCGACAAGCTTCAAATCAAAAGTGTGGAAACACTGCGGGTTTCCGTGTACCGACGGCTTATATATCTCATTTTGTTTATATTTTAAAATAAAGGTGTATCGAATCGAAATAATAGAATCGTGGAACAAATATTGAGACCCAGTGACCTTGACCTTTGGTCAAATGACTCCCTTGTTTAATTCCGACCAACATCGCTTCAGAGTGTCATAACACAATGTACACCAGTGAAAAGATACAAAATTTGACCTTGACCTTTGACTCAGTAACCTTGACCTTAAGTCAGTTGACTCTTTGTTAAAATCCGACCAAATTTGCTTCATAATGTCTTAACAAAATGTTCATCAGGGAAAAAGGTACAAAGTTTGACCTTAACCTTTGAACCAGTGACCTTGACCTTTGGTCAATTGACTACTTGTTTAATTCCGACTAAAATTGCTTCAAACTGTCATAACGAAATGTTCACCAGTGAAAATATACTAATTTGACCTTGACCTTTTACCCAGTGACCTTAACCTTTGGTCAGTTGACTCTTTGTTTAATTCCAACCAACTTTACTTCATTATGTCATAAAATGCTCATTTGGGAAAGCTACAAAATTTGACCTTGACCTTTGACCCAGTGACCTTGAAATTTGGTCAGTTGATTCCTTAATTGTTTAATTCTGATCAACTTTGCTTCATCATGTCGTAACAAAATGTTCAACAGTGAAAAGATGCAAAAAATTATCTTGACCTTTGAACCTTATGACCTTGACCTTTGACCTTGACTTTTTACCTCAGTGTGTATTTTAGTGAACTGAACATCTTGACCAAGTTTCATGTAAATCAGTCATTAAATATTAGTTATTAGCCAGGAACAAAATTTGCAGTCAGAAGAACTCAGATCCTTATACCACGAGGCTAGGTTAAAATAGCAGACAACAGAACTCAGATCCTAATACCACAAGGCTAGGTTAAAATAGCAGTCAACAGACCTTACATCCTTATACCACAAGGCTAGGTTAAAATAGCTGACAGCAGACCTTACATCCTTATACCACAAGGCTAGGTTAAAATAGCAGACAACAGAACTTAGATCCTAATACCACAAGGCTAGGTTAAAATAGCAGACAACAGAACTTAGATCCTAATACCACAAGGCTAGGTTAAAATAGCAGACAACAGAACTTAGATCCTAATACCACAAGGCTAGGTTAAAATAGCAGACAACAGAACTTAGATCCTAATACCACAAGGCTAGGTTAAAATAGCAGACAACAGAACTTAGATCCTAATACCACAAGGCTAGGTTAAAATAGCAGACAACAGACCTTAGATCCTAATACCACAAGGCTAGGTTAAAATAGCAGACAACAGAACTTAGATCCTAATACCACAAGGCTAGGTTAAAATAGCAGACAACAGAACTTAGATCCTAATACCACAAGGCTAGGTTAAAATAGCAGACAACAGAACTTAGATCCTAATACCACAAGGCTAGGTTAAAATAGCAGACAACAGAACTTAGATCCTAATACCACAAGGCTAGGTTAAAATAGCAGACAACAGAACTTAGATCCTAATACCACAAGGCTAGGTTAAAATAGCAGACAACAGAACTTAGATCCTAATACCACAAGGCTAGGTTAAAATAGCAGACAACAGAACTTAGATCCTAATACCACAAGGCTAGGTTAAAATAGCAGACAACAGAACTTAGATCCTAATACCACAAGGCTAGGTTAAAATAGCAGACAACAGAACTTAGATCCTAATACCACAAGGCTAGGTTAAAATAGCAGACAACAGAACTTAGATCCTAATACCACAAGGCTAGGTTAAAATAGCAGACAACAGAACTTAGATCCTAATACCACAAGGCTAGGTTAAAATAGCAGACAACAGAACTTAGATCCTAATACCACAAGGCTAGGTTAAAATAGCAGACAACAGAACTTAGATCCTAATACCACAAGGCTAGGTTAAAATAGCAGACAACAGAACTTAGATCCTAATACCACAAGGCTAGGTTAAAATAGCAGACAACAGAACTTAGATCCTAATACCACAAGGCTAGGTTAAAATAGCAGACAACAGAACTTAGATCCTAATACCACAAGGCTAGGTTAAAATAGCAGACAACAGAACTTAGATCCTAATACCACAAGGCTAGGTTAAAATAGCAGACAACAGAACTTAGATCCTAATACCACAAGGCTAGGTTAAAATAGCAGACAACAGAACTTAGATCCTAATACCACAAGGCTAGGTTAAAATAGCAGACAACAGAACTTAGATCCTAATACCACAAGGCTAGGTTAAAATAGCAGACAACAGAACTTAGATCCTAATACCACAAGGCTAGGTTAAAATAGCAGACAACAGAACTCAGATCCTAATACCACAAGGCTAGGTTAAAATAGCAGACAACAGACCCTTACATCCTTATACCACGAGGCTAGGTTAAAATAGCAGTCAACAGACCTTGGATCCTAATACCACGAGGCTAGGTTAAAATAACAGACAACAGAACTCAGATCTTAATACCACAAGGCTAGGTTAAAATAGCAGACAACAGAACTCAGATCCTAATACCACAAGGCTAGGTTAAAATAACAGACAACCGAACTCAGATCTTAATACCACAAGGCTAGGTTAAAATAGCAGACGACAGAACTTGGATCCTAATACCACAAGGCTAGGCTAAAATAGCAGACAACAGAACTTGGATCCTAATACCACAAGGCTAGGTTAAAAAAGCTGACAACAGACCTTACATCCTTATCCCACAAGGCTAGGTTAAAATAGCAGTCAACAGGCCTTACATCCTTATACCACAAGGCTAGGTTAAAATAGCTGACAACAGACCTTACATCCTTATACCACAAGGCTAGGTTAAAATAGCAGACGACAGAACTTGGATCCTAATACCACAAGGCTAGGCTAAAATAGCAGACAACAGAACTTGGATCCTAATACCACAAGGCTAGGCTAAAATAGCAGACAACAGAACTTGGATCCTAATACCACAAGGCTAGGCTAAAATAGCAGACAACAGAACTTGGATCCTAATACCACAAGGCTAGGTTAAAATAACAGACAACAGAACTCAAATCTTAATACAACAAGGCTAGGTTAAAATAGCAGACGACAGAACTTGGATCCTAATACCACAAGGCTAGGCTAAAATAGCAGACAACAGAACTTGGATCCTAATACCACAAGGCTAGGCTAAAATAGCAGACAACAGAACTTGGATCCTAATACCACAAGGCTAGGTTAAAAAAGCTGACAACAGACCTTACATCCTTATCCCACAAGGCTAGGTTAAAATAGCAGACAATAGAACTTAGATCCTAATACCACAAGGCTAGATTAAAATAGCTGACAACAGACCTTAGATCCTAATACCAAAAGGCTAGGTTCAAATAGCAGTCAACAGACCTTACATCCTTATACCACAAGGCTAGGTTAAAATAGCAGTCAACAGGCCTTACATCCTTATACCACAAGGCTAGGTTAAAATAGCAGTCAACAGCCCTTACATCCTTATACCACGAGGCTTGGTTAAAATAGCAGTCAACAGACCTTGGATCTTAATACCACAAGACTAGGTTAAAATAGCAGACAACAGAACTTACATCCTTATACCACAAGGCTAGGTTAAAATAGCTGACAACAGACCTTACATCCTAGTACCACAAGGCTAGGTTAAAATAGCAGTCAACAGGCCTTACATCCTTATACCACAAGGCTAGGTTAAAATAGCTGACAACAGACCTTAGATCCTAATACCACGAGGCTAGGTTTAAATAACAGACAACAGAACTCAGATCTTAATACCACAAGGCTAGGTTAAAATAACAGACAACAGAACTCAGATCTTAATACCACAAGGCTAGGTTAAAATAACAGACAACAGACCTTACATCCTAATACCACGAGGCTAGGTTAAGATAGCAGACAACAGAACTCAGATCCTTATACCACAAGGCTAGGTTAAAATAGCTGACAACAGACCTTACATCCTTATCCCACAAGGCTAGGTTAAAATAGCAGTCAACAGACCTTAGATCCTAATACCACAAGGCTAGGTTAAAATAGCAGAACTTAGATATATTGATTTCAGATGATTCTGTGAATCCTACACAGGAGGCAAAACTTTGAATAAATATTCCAAATCAAACATGTGCTTATTATACCGTTACTTACCAATACAATGTACAAAGCATCCTTTCCTGGATAAAATTTAGAGGAATATTTACACCAGCTGGCAAAATGTTCTTCATCAGAAATACTTTCTATATTGCAGTTAACCTTTACTAAATGTGTGAAAGCCTGATGGTGCCATTGAATTCTGTAACAGCTACTGGTGACTGAAATTCAATCTTTCTTAATTTGCTACTTTTCCCTGTTCAGATTCCTTTAGATATGTTGTTTCTGTCATCATGGCTACTCTAGTGATATGAATGTGAAAACTAGAAAATGTCTGTAAGACATAAATGCCCCCACTGCCATGTGAAATTAGATTCAGTGTTCGATAAGAAGTTACAACCACTTTGATCTTGATACCCTGAAACATGCACACACCCAAGGTACTACACTTAAAGTTGATTTTAATATTCATATGTTTTTTTCTGTATGATATTACCATCTCCATAACATATTGAATGAAGTTGCTAAGTGTTTAAATTGAATCAGTAGATGATTTTCTATATATAGCAACAGTGACCTTGGCCTTGACCTTGGAACCCTGAAACACAACAATGTCCGAAGTATACTCATACTTGACCTTTGCATAAAGTTTGACCAAAATCTATGAAAGAATGAAGTTGCTAGGGGTTTAAACTGAATCAGTTGATGATTTTCTATATATAGCAAGTGTGATCTTGGCCTTGACCTTGGATCCCTGAAATACAATGATGTCCGAAGTATACTCATACTTGACCTTTGTATAAAGTTTGACCAAAATCTGTCAAAGAATGAAGTTGCTAAGTGTTTACATTGAATTGGGACGGGACGGACATGGGTAACACTATATGCCCCCCCGTTTTATGGCGGGGGCATAATAACTTCTGTTGCAACTTTGTCATGGTTACTGAAGTAAATCCAACTTGACTGAACTATTGATGCTACAAAATCACAGCGGACATTTAAGTTTTTGATATACTGACCCCTTGTTGTAAACATAGATAGCGGGCAGTATGATGATCACAGACACTATGCTCAGCCAAGTAGACAGATGACCTTCAGGATTCCACTGAAAAGGATGTTCCTGGAACAATGTCCAAAATAGCAGTACCACTGGTGTCTGTAGACTCTGTGGAACGAGATATTAATTATGAACAGTTTTTAGACATTTGAAAATTAAGAACAAAAGAAAATTTAGAAGTGAAAACCCCCCAACCCCTTTTAGAAAATGTAACAAAGTCTTAGGTGCAGCGTTTTAAAAACCTTTGTCCTTATTATTAGTTGAGTACCCCCGATATACATCAATATGTGGCTAGGAATCTTATTGTTCCAGTCACTGTTTTGAAATCATGTATAATATTATATTATTATTCATTTTTTACAACAATTATGAAACAAATTATTTTAACTTATATCAATTACTCTTGTTGGTCCAGATGTTAAGCGTGGGGGGTCTTAATGAAGGAGGAAACTGGAGTACCCAGAGAAAACCCACATGGACGGCAGGTAAACAAATACCTTTTCACATCTGGTTGGGCAATTGAACCCTGGCTGCCTTGATGAAAACAAGTGCGACCACTCACTATTACTTACTACTTTCAGTGTAGCAAATATTGATCTTTTCCACTCCACCATGGTTATTGGGCAAGATTAGGGAATGGAATGTCTAGGAGCCACCCTTCCATAAATCTGCTTAACACAATCAAAGACCAAAAAGTTGTGGCGCAATTTTGTACCTCCAGTTTCACCTGTAGGGGCTAATTACTTTATTTAAGACAAGGTAAAACTACTAAAATGTAAACTTGCTAACCTACATTGGTTCATGTTTAGTTGAATGACGTTATTCAAGCATAAATTTGGTGTATTTCCTTGTATTATACAGAGGAGATCTAGTTTAAGGAGGGAAGTAAAAAAGGTACTGCATGGGCTTATTCACATATGTGTTCGTTAATAGGTAAATAAATGTAAAATCCTTTATTTAAATATTACCTGTATGATGACTAGATAATTGGCCCCTTCAGAAAATCGCAGAAACAAAACTACTAGGATCCTGTTTGTGAACATTGCAATCATGCAAGTCCAAGCAAAAATGTACATGTCTGGTCTACAATGACCCAGTCCAACGAAACACTTGAGGTTGAACAGGAATCTACAAAATATTATGTGTATACGTTGATTTTAAAACGTCACAGGTTATAAGTAACATTTATAGCATATGAAAGATTTAGCATTTGTCTTTCATTATTTCATTTATCATATTTACTTTGAAAGTAGAGCAGCAGCCACTATATTATTCAGTTTAACACAACTTTATAATTGCTGGACAATTGTTGAAGAAATAATCCAAGATGGCTGCCTGGCAAACAGAGCTGAAAGCCATTCACTACAGCAAACTACAAGCCAAACATTACGACACTAGGCCTAATGGTTCTATGGTTCTATAGAAGTGCCTTTAAGTTTATTACAGACAGTAAATATGAACTAACATAACCCTATATTTATCAATACTCACACATTTCCAAAATCTGATATACCATCTGTCATGCCAAAGCCAGGTATGATATCTGTCCAAAACAGAGCCAACAAGCTCACACAACAGAAAAGGAAGCTCCAAAACATAAGGTAAAATGGGTGGACTTGGTCAAGTTCTCCTGTTCGAGTTTTCATCTGGGTTTTAGTTGACCGCTCTATCACAACGTTTACAACACCTTGGGGTATCTGAAGAATATAAAAATCAAATTTCGTTTTTGAAGTTCATCATATTTTATGAAATAAAGTGGTAGTAAATAAAATCCTGCATGTATGTTCTGATCATAAAATTTCAGGAATAAGGTAAAACTTCTTTGAAATTTTTAATTCTTTTAATTCTGACTCTCATTCTAAGGCAATGGGTCTGGAAAAGGGTTGACATATATACTGTCTTGTTGCCATGGAATTTTAACGTGATTATCATGTTTCTTAGACAGTCCTGAAGCAGCAGTCCACATGATAATGTCTCATACTTGATTTAAAACTTTGATATCCATTGCTGACTGTCACCTAAGTTGAATATTCTAAAACAGATACACAGCACTTTGCTGTTGATGTTACATATTGCAGAATTTTCAGAAAAAAAATAGGCACATAATACAGAATAAGTTTTATCAATTTATTTTGTCAATAAAGAAGGCATATGGACAAGCTTTTACCACATTTGAGATGTAAACACCCTTTTCATTGGTTAATAACCATGGATTATTGGACGATAGACCATGTGCGTGCGTGTCTTATTTTGCAACAGACCAACGCTCTTCAAAAGCCTCCCCTGGTAGAAAGGTGAATTCACGACTGGTTTCATTTGGTGAATGAGGGTACTCACATTTAATTTTGCATATATTTGCTATCGAACTAACAAACAAATAGATTTAACCTCTTGATCTGCTAAAAACCTGTTAAGTCCATGATTTGGATGTTCCGCTGAACTCGCCTTGAAGGTGTCTTGAAATAGTGTTTGTTAATCTGTCAAATACTGATTTCATGTATTGACGAGTGATATCCATTGATTGATGGATTTGATTGATTAAAATAAACATCTGACATAAAGATGTCAGTGTTTATTATTTATTGTCCGTCAACCAAATAGTGACTAAAAATAAAAAATCCTTCCTAAATATATCCAGGTTAAATAGACACAATAGGACAATTTCCCATAAGGTAAGAAATTATGAAAACGTGCAGCTTGTTGTGAAATGAAGATGTACTGGCAACACGTGACAAAGGTTAGCAAGCGCGAAAGAACAACCTAATTTCAATAGTCAGATTATCTAGGTCACCTTGCTTATTAAAGGCATATGGACACTGAGGTTGACATATGACAGATTTTCGTTTCATTTTACTTGGTACTTGGTAGAATAGATATAATCAACATATGTTTATGTATTATGGTGGAAAAAATAAACAACTCGGGCCTCAAGTGGACTTCGTTAGTTAATTTTCCAACATTTTCTCACCCTCTTTATATATTCCACCATTATACACAAAAACATGTTGATTATTTCTTAAATAAGTTGACAAAGCTATTATGCTTCCATGTCCAATTAATCAAAATTCACAAATTATGCATGTATGAACACTCCATCATAAGTGTGAACATATTGATTCACTATGAAAGATGTGAACAAACTGACACACTAAATGGTGTGTGAACATAACGAATGAAAACATTTAAATGTGACGTGTGAACATAACGAATGAAAACATTAAAACGTGACGTGTGAACATAATGAGGAGTCAAAACATTAAAACGTGATGTGTAAACATAACGAGGAGTCAAAACATTTAACGTGACGTGTGAACATAACGAGGAGTCAAAACATTAAAACATGATGTGTCAACATAACGAGGAGTCAAAACATTAAACGTGATGTGTAAACATAACGAGGAGTCAAAACATTAAACGTGATGTGTAAACATAATGAGGAGTCAAAACATTAAACGTGACGTGTAAACATAACGAGGAGTCAAAACATTAAAACGTGACGTGTGAACATAACGACGAGTCAAAACATTAAACGTGACGTGTGAACATAACGAGTCAAAACAGTAAAATGTGACGTGTGAACATAACGAGGAGTCAAAACATTAAACGTGACGTGTAAACATAACGAGGAGTCAAAACATTAAAACGTGACGTGTGAACATAACGAGGAGTCAAAACATTAAATGTGACGTGTAAACATAACGAGGAGTCAAAACATTAAAATGTGACGTGTGAACATAACGAGGAGTCAAAACATTAAATGTGACGTGTAAACATAACGAGGAGTCAAAACATTAAATGTGACGTGTAAACATAACGAGGAGTCAAAACATTAAAACGTGACGTGTAAACATAACGAGGAGTCAAAACATTAAAATGTGACGTGTGAACATAACGAGGAGTCAAAACATTAAATGTGACGTGTAAACATAACGAGGAGTCAAAACATTAAAACGTGACGTGTAAACATAACGAGGAGTCAAAACATTAAAATGTGACGTGTGAACATAACGAGGAGTCAAAACATTAAATGTGACGTGTAAACATAACGAGGAGTCAAAACATTAAAACGTGACGTGTAAACATAACGAGGAGTCAAAACATTAAAATGTGACGTGTGAACATAACGAGGAGTCAAAACATTAAATGTGACGTGTAAACATAACGAGGAGTCAAAACATTAAAACGTGACGTGTAAACATAACGAGGAGTCAAAACATTAAAATGTGACGTGTGAACATAACGAGGAGTCAAAACATTAAATGTGACGTGTAAACATAACGAGGAGTCAAAACATTAAAACGTGACGTGTAAACATAACGAGGAGTCAAAACATTAAAATGTGACGTGTGAACATAACGAGGAGTCAAAACATTAAATGTGACGTGTAAACATAACGAGGAGTCAAAACATTAAAATGTGACGTGTGAACATAACGAGGAGTCAAAACATTAAATGTGACGTGTAAACATAACGAGGAGTCAAAACATTAAATGTGACGTGTAAACATAACGAGGAGTCAAAACATTAAAACGTGACGTGTAAACATAACGAGGAGTCAAAACATTAAAATGTGACGTGTGAACATAACGAGGAGTCAAAACATTAAATGTGACGTGTAAACATAACGAGGAGTCAAAACATTAAAACGTGACGTGTAAACATAACGAGGAGTCAAAACATTAAAATGTGACGTGTGAACATAACGAGGAGTCAAAACATTAAATGTGACGTGTAAACATAACGAGGAGTCAAAACATTAAATGTGACGTGTAAACATAACGAGGAGTCAAAACATTAAATGTGACGTGTAAACATAACGAGGAGTCAAAACATTAAATGTGACGTGTAAACATAACGAGGAGTCAAAACATTAAATGTGACGTGTAAACATAACGAGGAGTCAAAACATTAAATGTGACGTGTAAACATAACGAGGAGTCAAAACATTAAAACGTGACGTGTAAACATAACGAGGAGTCAAAACATTAAAATGTGACGTGTGAACATAACGAGGAGTCAAAACATTAAATGTGACGTGTAAACATAACGAGGAGTCAAAACATTAAAATGTGACGTGTGAACATAACGAGGAGTCAAAACATTAAATGTGACGTGTAAACATAACGAGGAGTCAAAACATTAAAATGTGACGTGTGAACATAACGAGGAGTCAAAACATTAAATGTGACGTGTAAACATAACGAGGAGTCAAAACATTAAAATGTGACGTGTGAACATAACGAGGAGTCAAAACATTAAATGTGACGTGTAAACATAACGAGGAGTCAAAACATTAAAATGTGACGTGTGAACATAACGAGGAGTCAAAACATTAAATGTGACGTGTAAACATAACGAGGAGTCAAAACATTAAAATGTGACGTGTGAACATAACGAGGAGTCAAAACATTAAATGTGACGTGTAAACATAACGAGGAGTCAAAACATTAAAATGTGACGTGTGAACATAACGAGGAGTCAAAACATTAAATGTGACGTGTAAACATAACGAGGAGTCAAAACATTAAAATGTGACGTGTGAACATAACGAGGAGTCAAAACATTAAATGTGACGTGTAAACATAACGAGGAGTCAAAACATTAAAATGTGACGTGTGAACATAACGAGGAGTCAAAACATTAAATGTGACGTGTAAACATAACGAGGAGTCAAAACATTAAAACGTGACGTGTAAACATAACGAGGAGTCAAAACATTAAAATGTGACGTGTGAACATAACGAGGAGTCAAAACATTAAATGTGACGTGTAAACATAACGAGGAGTCAAAACATTAAAACGTGACGTGTAAACATAACGAGGAGTCAAAACATTAAAATGTGACGTGTGAACATAACGAGGAGTCAAAACATTAAATGTGACGTGTAAACATAACGAGGAGTCAAAACATTAAAACGTGACGTGTAAACATAACGAGGAGTCAAAACATTAAAATGTGACGTGTGAACATAACGAGGAGTCAAAACATTAAATGTGACGTGTAAACATAACGAGGAGTCAAAACATTAAAACGTGACGTGTAAACATAACGAGGAGTCAAAACATTAAAATGTGACGTGTGAACATAACGAGGAGTCAAAACATTAAATGTGACGTGTAAACATAACGAGGAGTCAAAACATTAAAACGTGACGTGTAAACATAACGAGGAGTCAAAACATTAAAATGTGACGTGTGAACATAACGAGGAGTCAAAACATTAAATGTGACGTGTAAACATAACGAGGAGTCAAAACATTAAACGTGACGTGTAAACATAACGAGGAGTCAAAACATTAAAACGTGACGTGTAAACATAACGAGGAGTCAAAACATTAAAATGTGACGTGTGAACATAACGAGGAGTCAAAACATTAAAACGTGACGTGTAAACATAACGAGGAGTCAAAACATTAAAACGTGACGTGTTAACATGACGAGGAGTCAAAACATTAAAATGTGACGTGTGAACATAGCGAGGAGTCAAAACATTAAAACGTGACGTGTAAACATAACGAGGAGTCAAAACATTAAAACGTTACGTGTAAACATAATGAGGAGTCAAAACATTAAAATGTGACGTGTAAACATAACGAGGAGTCAAAACATTAAAACGTGACGTGTAAACATAACGAGGAGTCAAAACATTAAAACGTTACGTGTAAACATAATGAGGAGTCAAAACATTAAAATGTGACGTGTAAACATAATGAGGAGTCAAAACATTAAAACGTGACGTGTAAACATAACGAGGAGTCAAAACATTAAAACGTGACGTGTAAACATAACGACGAGTCAAAACATTAAACGTGATGTGTAAACATAACGAGGTGTCAAAACAGTAAAATGTGACGTGTGAACATAACGAGGAGTCAAAACATTAAAACGTGACGTGTAAACATAACGAGGAGTCAAAACATTAAAACGTGACGTGTTGACCTGACGAGGAGTCAAAACATTAAAATGTGACGTGTGAACATAGCTAGGAGTCAAAACATTAAAATGTGACGTGGAAACATGACGTGTGAACATAATGAGGAGTCAAAACATTAAACGTGATGTGTAAACATAACGAGGAGTCAGAACATTAAACGTGACGTGTAAACATAATGAGGAGTCTAAACATTAAAACGTGAAAAACGTGACGTGTGAACATAGCGAGGAGTAAAAACATTAAAACGTGATGTGTGAACATAGCGAGGGGTCAAAACATTAAAATGTGACGTGTAAACATAACGAGGAGTCAAAACATTAAAATGTGACGTGGAAACATAATGCGGAGTCAAAACATTAAAACGTGACGTGTTAACCTGACGAGGAGTCAAAACATTAAAATGTGACGTGTGAACATAGCGAGGGGTCAAAACATTAAAATGTTACGTGTAAACATAATGAGGAGTAAAAACATTAAAACGTCAATCTTTACAGCATGAATATCTGTTTGTTTTACAAGATTGACTAGTACTCTGAACATTAAATGTGACGTGTTAACATAACGAGGAGTCAAAACATTAAAACGTCAATCTTTACAGCATGAATATCTGTTTGTTTTACAAGATTGACTAGTACTCTGATTTAAGCACTATAAATCCCATTCAACTAAACTGAAAATGTATGATGGATTAAAGTTTTGAATAGTTTTATTATATCAAAGGTAACTTACAAATGTCAGGGCGAAACACAGAGGCCACAATACTCCGGCCACACCCTTCGCACCTCCTTCCTCATCCTTAGATTCTGTACTCTGAAGGGACGGAAAAATGGAGGGAATCAAGGCTATAAACTCCGCGACAAGAACAGTCAATGCAGCAATGGTCTTTCGTCGTGTAGGATATTTCCTCAACAGAATAAATCTAAAAGATCAAAGAAATTAAGAAATTATAATTACCATTGATAACAAATTATTTTTGCAAAAGAACTGTCACGATAGCGATAGGGACAATTAACAATGTTTACATGATTATGCTGTAAAAAGTATGTTATCAGTGAGCTAGTGTATGAGCTGCCGTACCTTTGAGTTGTCATATGTCTGATAAATGCTTGGCGGAACTAAGCCAATGAAGCCTGATGTAAAGTTTATTGATGAGGTGTTTTCACTGCCAGATGTAAATTGGTAAAGTTTACTGATGAGGTGTTTTCAATGCCAGATGTAAATTGGTAAAGTTTATTGATGAGGTGTTTTCACTGCCCGATGTAAATTGGTAAAGTTTACTGATGAGGGGTTTTCACTGCCAGATGTAAATTGGTAAAGTTGACTGATGAGGTGTTTTCACTGCCAGATGTAAATTGGTAAAGTTTATTGATGAGGTGTTTTCACTGCCAGATGCAAAACACTTATGTGGCAGGTGCATAATTATGAATGATGATAATAATGAGATCAAAAGTAAATCAAGCTTTAGATTTCTGTTCTTTGCATACACTAAATGGTATGGTATAATATTTATTTATATTTAAACAAATTAACTATACTCATTTGGTTAATCAAATAAGCGCTGTAACCTAGACATTAGAAAAGACTTTTTCAGCTTCCGCGTAGTAGATGCCTGGAACAACTTGCCACAAGATGTTATAGACGCAGAGGATGTCAAACATTTTGAAATTTTACTGGACAATCACTGGGAAAATACCAACAAATAATTAACTTAATTTTAAATAGATGTTAAAGGACATGTACACCAGAAGTATATCATACTGTAAATATTGTAATATCAACTGATATGGACACAGAGCCTTACAGCCTGCGTCCATTATTTATCGTATTAAATCGTATTAAATATAATCAACTTTAATCAAGCACTTTATTTGGCCACCATGGAAGTCTGTAATTTTCAGGGATGGGGAATCTAACATGGACCATCTTCGGTTGTGAGTGGAAAATCGATCCAATGTGCCTCTTTAAAAATTGAACAAAACTGGCGATAGTTCATGAAATTACATAGGGAATGAATTCGAATTTTGCTCATTTCTTCCACACAAGTACATGTATAATGTAAATATTCCCTTGAACATCAGTGACCCAAATGATATCAATTGAGGAAACAATCTCTTACCTAATAATAAATGTGATTGGAATAGCAAAGTTGATTGCTAATGCCTGTAAGTACGGTGCTGTTCTTGTACCACTGGAAGCGTACACCGAAAAAATAGACGATAGTGAATCAGCGAATCCTATCCAGAAAAACTGCAGCTTAGGAAATGATTGATTAGCATCAGTTAATTGATTGGAACATAATTTCAGACACAATACGATGACACCACTGACAGTACAGAAGACTATGTTCACTTGTAAAATAATGCTGAATCCATCTACGTGGCGGAAGCTGGGTGTACTACTGTTGTTTGATGTGGCATTTGTTTCTTTTTTCGTTGGTCCAATCGAGTCGAGCCAGAGAGGTGTACAGATGGTAGATGTCGACAATGTAAGAACGATTCCACACGTCAAAAAGCACACAAGAAATCGGCCAATCAATGCAGCCGTAGTTGACATCTTTAAACGTTGTCAGTATGTTTGGCACATTATTTTATCGCACTTTATTTTTTTTACACTTGCAATGAATTTTCGAACGTCTGCCATTTTGTACTAGTCACATGATTCAAGTACGACACCCACGTGATATTTTTGTTTTATTTTAAGGATCAGTGTGCGTAGAGTTTTGACATAGTGACGACACAGTTTAACTGAACTGTAATTAAGATAATTGGTTAAATGTGTTAATAAATATAGCTCTAAATAGTTAATTACAAGAATTCCACGGAAGTGGATGTGTCGCCTGAGCAGGACTTGCTTAGCACTGCATGAAGTTTGAGTTTGATCGGCCCAAGGAAACTCTAAGTCATTGCACGGAAACAGATTTTCTATTTATAGTAACAGTGACCTTGACCTTTGACCTTCGGACCTGAAAAGCAATCCCAAGCAAGCACTTTTGGTAAGGAAGCTCTGCATGAAGTTCTGAGTTTGATCGGCTCAAGGAAACTCAAGTTATCGCACGAAAACATATTTTCTTTTTATAGTAACAGTGACCTTGACCTTTGACGTTCGGACCTGAAAAGCAATCCCAAGCAAGCACTTTTGGTAAGGAAGCACTGCATGAAGTTTGAGTTTGATCGGCCCAAGGAAACTCAAGTTATCGCATGAAAACAGATTTTCTATTTATAGTAACAGTGACCTTGACCTTTGACCTTCGGACCTGAAAAGCAATCCCAAGCAAGCACTTTTGGTAAGGAAGCACTGCATGAAGTTTGAGTTTGATCAGTCAAAGGAAACTCAAGCTATCGCACAAAAAACCTCTGTGCGGACGCCGCCGCCGACGCCGCCGCCGACATAGCAATACCTATGTGTCCCCAGCTTTTCGCAGGCGAAACAAAAAGTAGGAATTAAGTAACAAGAATACAAGCACAGGGACCTGAGAATTTGTTCCAGCTTTATTTGGATTATGCAATAAACAATTAATACTGTCCCTGCATAAACTAAGGTGTTCAGAGTAATTTTACATGTTTGTAAATATAATCATATGGGTGTCGTTTTTACCGAAAGTCAATCTAAACACATAAACATGTAAAATTACTCTGAACACCTTAGATAAGGTCCAAATATAGTTGTAACAAATTCTTAGGTCCCTGTGGGTACAAGTGGGGCCTTCAGATTACCTGTTACTAGTAAAAGTCTCAAGGAAGTCCCCATCTATTTGTTTCCAAACCATAGGTTACAAATGGATGATTTCTTTATGTTTGTATTTACATGCCTATAGGATACTATCAATCATACTACCCATTAACAGTATGCAAATTCACAGGAAAAATAATTAACATGTAAATACTAAACAAGAGGTCTGAGGGGCTTGTATTGCTCACCCCAGGCTATCTAAGTTTTGAACAAATTGCTGCAATTATTACATCTAAGGATTTAAGTCTGTATTTATTAATAGTACATGGCAGTCATTTTGAAATTGTCATTTATTTGAACAACCTTGATGGCTCTTGATCCCTTCAACCAACTGCATGCAATCTTTCAAAAATAACAGACACAGAAAGTGAAGTTCATAGCTTTTTTATAAGAATTGTTTTGAGTAAATAATATCTAGGTGTTTATGATAAAAGCTATCACCATGCAGCTGTCTATACATACTATATACATAACTGAATGACTAGATTATGATACACAAATGTATACGACTAAACAGGAATACTATATATGGGCATGGACTTGTACATCTACGTGTAAATGATAGGATACTTCTCTCAAATATATAACTTGATACCAACAAGAGTACCGCAATTAATTTTGGGTGTTGCCCAAAATTTTAAACTCAGAAAAATACAAATTTTTGCACTTATCTAGAACTAATAAATTAGAATTGTCATGACGATTGTTCATGCATACTACTTTCTGGCACAAAAAAATATATAGAACCTCATTATTTCTGAGATTGTGACAGTTACAATTTCCCCGCCGAGCGGAGCGAGGTGAATTTTCTTCTTCTGAAGATGCTATACTAAACCATTTCAAAGACTGCTGAGCGTAGAAAGCAAGAATTTATCGGATATTATTTCCATTGTCCAACAGTTCGAATGATCGAGGCATAGAATAGGTTTCTGAGTTTGCAGTATTTCCAGGTTATATTTTATAACATAGAGTATTTAAATTTATATTTTGTGATGGCCGAGCGGAGCTAGTGTTAACAAATTCTCTAAAACAATGGTAAAAATGTAGGTTTTTGGTTAAAATATTGATGTTTGTGTCATGCCCTAGCTTCATGTGCATGTAGTTTAGGCGAGCATTTTGGCAATTAAATATTAATTTATTTAGTCAAAAATATGAATTATGATTTAACTGTTTGTCTTTTACTGTGAATTTGTACGCATACGCATGTACAAGGGCAATACCTAATGAAAAGGATATACATGCTAGGCTTTTATGCTAACATTGGTTATTATTCACCTGATAAAGTGATGCTAAGGAGAGTGCTTTATTGTCTTTGAAATTTATATTTTTTAATTGGTATAATAAATCACTCCTGGTGATCATGCGTACATGAAACCACATGGATGGATGGATGACGGGTTTCGCGCCTACATGAATCCGCCCTTACGGGTTTCATCTCACTGACGGAAGTCAGTGTTCAGTCGGCGTGAGGGAAGTTGCCTTCCCGCGGGGGG